>NW_028323017.1:270000-277500 GCF_047325235.1 Durio zibethinus | reverse complement strand
CAGCTACAACTTAATGGCAAATCCCTAAAATAAAGGCTACAATCATGGGATTACATTTAATCAAGATGCTGGTTCCTGATTTTCAGGGTCAACCAAATCTGCCAGGATGCTGATGCTGATCCTGCCTGGTTCCAGAAGCTTCCCTTGCGTATCCAGCACCTCGGGCCCTTCTGGATGTGGTGCGGGCAGCCCAAATGCCAGGCCTTGGTCTCATGAGTTGGCCTGCAAGATGGGCGGGCGTTTGGAGCTCGTTTGATAGGCTTTGCGCACTGATACCCGCCAGCACGCCTGGTCTGCGGGCCTTAGCTGCTGGCTCGCCTGCTGGTCTGGCTGATGTGCCTGGCGCGCCTGCCCAGGGCGTGACATTCTCCCCCACCTGATTGCGCAACGCCCTCGTTGCGTCTTCTGCATGGTACTGCCTGATCTGGTCCCCGAACTGCCATAAGTCCTCTGCTGGTTCCCAGCTCGCCTCACTGTCTGGAAGTCCCTTCCAGCGCACCAAGTACTCATGTCTTGGTTGATAGTTCTTCCGTCTCACTTCCCGGTCAGCCATAATGCTGTGGACCTCCTTTTCATATGAGGCCCTTGCTCCCAACGGTGCACGCTTTGACTCTGCCCGTCCTGGATCTCCCTCATCCTCATGGAACGGCTTGAGCATGCTCACATGGAACACCGGGTGTACCCTCGGCTTGGGTGGCATATCCAGCTTGTAGGCAACCTTGCCTACTCTCTTGACTACTCGGAAAGGTCCCTCATACCTCCGGACTAGGCCTTTGTGCAGCCCCCTGTGGCGCACAATGGGATGCAGCTTCACCAACACCAAGTCTCCAACCTGGAACTGCACATCCCGCCTCTTCTGGTCTGCCCACTTCTTCGACCTCTTGGCCGCCTTGTGTAGACAAACTCTGGCCAAGTCAGCTTGCTCCTGCCATGCCTTGGCAAACTTGTATGCTGCTGGATTCGGTCCTGTATAACCTGCAGCAATCGAACCGGGTGTTAGTGGTTGTTGCCCTGTCACAACCTCAAATGGGCTCTGGTTCGTTGCCTCGCTCCTTTGCAAGTTGTAGGAAAACTGCGCAATATCCAGTAGCTTTGGCCAGTCCCTTTGTGTGGCACTCACATAGTGCCTGAGGTAGACCTCCAGTAGTCCATTCACACGTTCTGTCTGCCCATCGGTCTGCGGATGCATGCTGGTGGAAAAGTTCAAGTCTGACCCCAACAGCTTGAACAACTCAGTCCAGAACCTGCCCGTGAAACGCCCGTCCCGATCACTAACAATGGTCCTCGGCACTCCCCAGTACTTCACCATGTTCTTCAGGAACAATCGAGCTGCCTCCTCGGCTGGGCACTCCTTGGTTGCTGGAATGAAGATTCCATATTTGGAAAACCTGTCCACCACTACCATGATGCTTCCAAACCCCTCTGTCTTGGGTAGACCGACTATAAAGTCCAGAGAAACACTTTCCCATGGTCGCTCTGGCACTGGCAATGGCTCCAAGAGACCCCCTGGTTTCTTGAGCTCCACCTTGTCCTGTTGGCACACAAGACAAGTCTTCACATAGGCCTCCACATCGTCCCTCATGTGCGGCCAGTAGTACCGGTCCTCGATCAGCGCCAAGGTGCGGCTCACTCCTGGGTGTCCAGCCCACCTTGAATCATGACACTCTTGCAAAACTTCCTTGCGGAGCTTCCCGTGCTGCGGCACAAACAGTCTACTGCCCCTGGTGTACAGCAACCCATCCTGCAACCAAAACCGCCTAGTCTTACCTTGCTGGGCGTACTCCATCAAAGCCTTGGCTGTAGGATCATGCGCAAGTCCCTCCTTGATGCGCGGCACCAGTGACCCCTCTGGTTGGCTAATGGCAGCAAGGTTAGCCTTTCTGCTCAGGGCGTCTGCCACTAGGTTCGCCCGTCCTGGCTTGTACTCCATCTGGAAATCAAATTCTGCAAGAAAATCTTGCCATCTCGCCTGCTTGGGGGACAGCTTCTTCTGCGTCTGGAAGTAGCTGGTTGCCACATTGTCCGTCCTCACCACGAACCTCGACCCCAACAGGTAATGGCGCCAAGTGCGCAAGCAGTGCACCACTGCAGTCATCTCCTTCTCTTGGACCGTGTACTTGCGTTCAGTCTCGTTCAGCTTCCTGCTCTCAAACGCGACTGGACGTCCCTCTTGCATCAACACGCCCCCTATGGCAAAGTCTGATGCATCCGTATGCACCTCATACGGTTTGGCATGGTCTGGCAAGGCCAAGACTGGCTCCTCGGTCACAGCCCGCTTCAACCTGTCAAAGGCTTCCTGGCACCCTGCGCTCCACTCCCATGCTCTCCCTTTCTTGAGCAAGTCAGTCAATGGCGTGGCTATTGCTGAGTGACCCTTGATGAAGCGCCTGTAGTAGTTAACCAGCCCAAGGAACGATCTCAACTCAGTGACCTTGGCTGGCGGTTGCCACTCCAGGATGGCGTCTATCTTGCCTTCATCCATGCGTATCCTGCCACCTCCCACTATGTGGCCAAGGAATGGGATCTCCTGCTGGGCGAATGAGCACTTCTCCCTCTTGACAAACAGCTTGTGCGCCCGCAACACCTCGAACACCTGTCTCAAGTGGTCTACATGCTCTCCCAAAGTCTGGCTGTAGATCACAATGTCATCCAAATAAACCACAACAAACCGATCAAGGAATGACTGAAGTACCTTGTTCATAAGGGTGCAGAATGTTGCTGGGGCATTCGTGAGTCCGAAAGGCATCACCAAGAACTCATACGAACCATACCGAGTGACACATGCTGTCTTTTGCTCATCTCCCTCCGCGATCCTGACTTGATAATAGCCTGACCTCAAATCCAGCTTGGTGAACCACCTTGCGCTCCCAAGTTGATCGAACAAGTCCGCAATGAGTGGGATGGGGTACTTGTTCTTGATGGTCAGCTTGTTCAAAGCCCGGTAGTCTATGCACAGCCGCAACGACCCATCATGCTTGCGCTGGAATAGAACCGGTGCACCATAGGGTGCTTTCGATGGCCTGATGAAGCCAGCATCAACTAACTCCTTGAGCTGCTTCCTCAACTCCTCCAACTCTGGTGGAGACATTCGGTAAGGGGCTCTGGCTGGTGGCTTGGCCTCGGACACCAGCTCGATCTTGTGGTCCACCTCTCTCTTAGGTGGTAGCTTGCTAGGCAGCTTTGCGGGCATCACATCACTAAAGGTCTTCAGCACCTTTAGCACCTCCAAGGGTGACTCGGTCTCCTTCTCCCTTGGCTCATCATATTTCAGGGCTGCCAAGAAGGTGTCTTCTTGTCTACTTACCGCCTTGGCAAATTGGATGGCTGACACCACCCGTGACCCAACTCCAGACCCTCTCCTCAATGGTACTAGGCATTGGCACCGTGCATCCAAGATGCAAACACAATCGGCAAAAGGCACAAGGAGGGCGTTAATCCGAACAAGGAAATCCAACCCAATCACAAACTCATAGTCGTCAAGGGGTATTACCTCAATGGTCTCCTTGCCTTTCCAATCTCCAAGCTGCAACTCCACTCCCCGTGCTACTCCAATGGCTGGAACTTCCTTGGAGTTCACCGTCTTAATGGTACCAGTCCCTTTCTGCACCTTTAGTCCGAGCTTCCGGGCTCCATCACCTGAAATAAAAAGATGTGAGGCACCTGTGTCCACCAGTGCGCTCACCTTCTGACCCGCAACCATCAGATCCGCAAACATCAAGCCCTTTGGCTTGCGGCTCCCCTTACTCTGGACAGCATTGAGCACCAACGACCCAAGCTTTGCTGCCCCTGACTCTGGCTCCTCGTCAGACTCCCTGTCTACAGCAGCCAGCTTGCCCTTCTGCGGGCAATTGCGCGCTATGTGGCTCCCTCCACATAGGTAGCATGCTAGTGGTTCTCGGTCCCCCTTTGCTTTCCACTTGCCTGCTGATGGCTTCCTCTCGCCATCCTTGGTTGAACGGTCTCGGTCTCCATCCTTGGACTCCCGGTCACGGTCCTTCCCATTGGACTGCTTCTTCCGGTCCCTATCGTCCCTGCCCTTACCCTTGGGCTTGGTAGACTCGAACTTGTTCAGAGGCTTGAACTCTATCAACGCCTCGGCAGTGGTCATGGCTTTAGCCAAGTCATGAACTCCCCTCCTTTGTAGCTCATGCTTCACCCACGGCTTCAGCCCATCCATGAAAGCAAAGAATGCGTCCTTCTCGCCTAGATCCGAGATCTGTAGCATCAGTTCAGAGAATTTTTGAACATACTCTCTTATGTTCCCTTGCTGGCTCAACCTGCGCAACTTTGCCCGTGCCTCATCATCGGCATACTCCGGGTAAAATTGTTCTCTGAACTCTTTTTGGAACTCTGCCCAGGTTCCAATCTTGGCGTTCCCACGCCTGACATCATCACACCTGCGCCTCCACCACAATAAGGCTACATCAGTGAGATACATAGCAGCGGTGCTTACCTTTATCGCCTCGTCTTGCATGCCCATGGCCTGGAAGTACTGCTCCATACCCCAAAGGTAATTGTCTACTTCCTTGGCCGCCCTAGTCCCCTTAAACTCCTTGGGCTTGGGGACATCCAATCTGGATCTGGACACTCCAGCAAACATGCCATTCCCAATGGCAGTCTTGCAAGTAACGAGCTCACTGGTAAGCTCCTCCATCCGCTGGCGCATGGCCTCCATGCCATTGCGCATGGCCTCCATGCCATCTCGCAAAGTCAGAACTTCCGCCTCCAAGGATTCATTCTTTCGGGTGATCTCATCCAGGCCATTGTTGAGAGCAGCTGCTAGCTCACTTTGGATCTCCTCCCCCATGGAGTCTAGCGATGCAATGTGAGTTTCTACTTCCTCCAGCTTCTCCCCCATGTCGCCTATGGTCACCTCCACCTTGGCCAGCCTACCGTCCATGGTAGACCAGATATCTCTAGAACCAGCTTTCTTGCCTCTTCCTCGCCCATGCTCCTGGGCCTCTGGTTGTTGGCTAGCAACGTCGCTTTGGGATGCCATCTCCTCAATCACGATCTAACCTGCACAACACAAACACGCAGAATCGAACTTGCTCTGATACCAACTGTCACGGGCTCCGACCTTAGACTCAGAATCCGTGCGGCCTTAGGCTTGGAATCTCGTCCTTGATGCCTAAGTCAGCCTAAAACACAAGCGTGCGGGCACTAGAACAAAGGGAAGGGCTGATTACGCAAGTTAAAGAGAAACAGGACAGAAAAACAGAATTCTGGAAATGCTCTTGTATTCACTGAAACAGAAGTGTTTGATGGTGTACAAATGAGGGTGGAGCAGCCCTCTATTTATAGTTGAGGCTCCAGCTACAACTTAATGGCAAATCCCTAAAATAAAGGCTACAATCATGGGATTACATTTAATCAAGATGCTGGTTCCTGATTTTCAGGGTCAACCAAATCTGCCAGGATGCTGATGCTGATCCTGCCTGGTTCCAGAAGCTTCCCTTGCGTATCCAGCACCTCGGGCCCTTCTGGATGTGGTGCGGGCAGCCCAAATGCCAGGCCTTGGTCTCATGAGTTGGCCTGCAAGATGGGCGGGCGTTTGGAGCTCGTTTGATAGGCTTTGCGCACTGATACCCGCCAGCACGCCTGGTCTGCGGGCCTTAGCTGCTGGCTCGCCTGCTGGTCTGGCTGATGTGCCTGGCGCGCCTGCCCAGGGCGTGACACCCGCACCAGGGCCCAGCGTGTGCCGATGGTGCTGGGGGCAAGCGCCCGCCCCAGGGCCCAGCGTGTGTCGATGGTTATCGGGGCAACCGGCCGCACCAGGGCCCAGGGTCTGCCGATGGTGCTCGAGGCAACCGCCCGCACCAAGGCTCAGCATGTGCCGATTGTGATCGAGGCAACAACCCACACCAGGGCCCAGCTTGTGCCGATGGCGGTCGAGGCAAGTGCCCGTACCGAAGGGCAGCCTATGCCGATGATGGTCGATGCATGTGCCATCACCATGCGTCATCATGTGCCATTGATGGTCGAGGCCTTGGCCGAAGTTCGATTTTGAGCCACGGTGCCCATGCTTGGCTCCAGCATGTGCTGGTGCCGCATTTTTTTCACTCGGGACAGCATCGCCGGAGCATCGCCGGAGCATCGCCGGAGTACCGCCGGAGAACCTGACCGGCGGCATTGGGGTTCCGGCGATTGGGAGGGGGGCCGGGGGGGTGTGCGCACATGATGTGCGATGGGTGCTGGTACTTGGCCTTGTGTTGGCCCCCTATCCCTCATCAAACCTCTGAGAATTCACACCCCCTTAAAGAGCATTTGAGATTTTACAGGTTTGCTACCAGTAGCCGTTAAAGTGTCTGAAATGGGGACACTTTTTTCAAACGGTCACAAAATCTTCTCTACTTCGAGTTTTTAGCTGAATTTTTTTGTGCATGCCAACAAAAATAGAAGGATCATGCCTACAAAATTTGGGGCCAAAAATCCTTATAAAAAAATTTTAAAAAATCCCGAACCGCAAAAAGTTTCGAAAATCATGAAAAATAGAAAACGAGTCATCTTCCAACGAAACTTCACGTGAAGGCTTAGGGGACCATTGTATGAATTTACAAGCCATAAAAATGGCATTGGCACGGCAGAAATTTGAAGATGTGCCTAAACCCACCAGGGCCCAGCGTGTGCCGATGGTGCTCGAGGCAACCGCCCGCACCAGGGCCCAGCGTGTGCCGATGGTGCTCGAGGCAAGCGCCCGCACCAGGGCCCAGCGTGTGCCGACGGTGGTCGAGGCAACCGCCCGCACCAGGGCCGATAGTGTGCCGATGGTGCTCGAGGCAACCTGTCGCACCAGGGCCCAGCGTGTGCCGATGGTGATCGAGGCAACCTGCCGCACCAGGGCCCAGCGTGTGCCGATGCTGGTCGAGGCAAGCGCCCGCACCAGCGCCCAGCGTGTGCCGATGGTGCTCGAGGCAACCGACCGCACCAGGGCCCAGCGTGTGCCGATGGTGCTCGAGGCAACCTGCCGCACCAGGGCCCAGCGTGTGCCGATGGCGCTCGAGGCAAGCTCCCGCACCAGGGCCCAGCGTGTGCCGATGGTGCTCGAGGCAACCTGCCGCACCAGGGCCCAGCGTGTGCCGATGGTGCTCGAGGCAACCTGCCGCACCAGGGCCCAGCGTGTGCGGATGGTGCTCGAGGCAAGCGCCCGCACCAGGGCCCAGCGTGTGCCGATGGTGGTCGAGGCAACCGCCCGCACCAGGGCCCAGCGTGTGCCGATGGTGGTCGAGGCAACCGCCCGCACCAGGGCCCAGCGTGTGCCGATGGTGCTCGAGGCAACCTGCCGCACCAGGGCCCAGCGTGTGCCGATGGTGCTCGAGGCAACCGACCGCACCAGGGCCCAGCGTGTGCCGATGGTGGTCGAGGCAACCGCCCGCACCAGGGCCCAGCGTGTGCCGATGGTGGTCGAGGCTGCCGATGATGGTCGAGGCAACCTGCCGCACCAGGGCCCAGCGTGTGCCGATGGTGCTCGAGGCAACCGACCGCACCAGGGCCGAGCGT
>NW_028323017.1:255000-260000 GCF_047325235.1 Durio zibethinus | reverse complement strand
GGGGGGGAGAGGGGGTGCCGGACCACCACCCCCTAAAGAGCATTAGAGATTTTACAGATATGCTACCAGTAGACGTTAAAATGTCTGAAACGGGGACACTTTTTCCAAACAAGCAAATCCCACACCGAGGGTGCGCAGGTGCCGATGGTGGTCGAGGCATGTGCCCGCAACAAGGGCCAACGTGAGCCGATGGTGGTCGAGGCAACCGCCCGCACCAGCTCGAGGCATGTGCCCACACCAAGGCCCGGCATGTATCGATGGTGTTCGACGTAGGGGCCATCTTCTGCTGATGGTGGTCGAGGCAAGAGCCCGCACCAAGGGCCAGCGTGTGCCCATGGTGCTCGAGGCAACCGTCCGCACCAGGGCCCAGCGTGTGCCGATGGTGGTCGAGGCAACCGCCCGCACCAGGGCCCAGCGTGTGCCGATGGTGCTCGAGGCAACCGCCCGCACCAAGGGCCGGCTTGTGCCGATGGTGTTCGAGGCAACCGCCCGCACCAGGGCCCAGCGTGTGCCGATGGTGGTCGAGGCAACCGCCAGCACCAGGGCCCAGCGTGTGCCGATGGTGGTCGAGGCAACCGCCCGCACCAAGGCCGAGCGTGTGCCGATGGTGGTCGAGGCAAGCGCCCGCACCAGGGCCCAACGTGTGCCGATGGTGGTCGAGGCAAGCGCCCTCACCAAGGCCGAGCGTGTGCCGATGGTGGTCGAGGCAACCGCCCGCACCAGGGCCCAGCGTGTGCCGATGGTGGTCGAGGCAAGCGCCCGCACCAGGGCCCAGCGTGTGCCGATGGTGGTCGAGGCAAGCGCCCTCACCAAGGCCGAGCGTGTGCCGATGGTGGTCGAGGCAACCGGCCGCACCAAGGGCCGGCGTGTGCCGATGGTGTTCGAGGCAACCGCCCGCACCAGGGCCCAGCGTGTGCCGATGGTGGTCGAGCCAGGAGCCCGCACCAAGGGCCGGCTTGTGCCGATGGTGTTCGGGGCAACCGCCCGCACCAGGGCCCTGCGTGTGCCGATGGTGCTGGGGGCAACCGCCCGCACCAGGGCCCAGCGTGTGCCGATGGTGCTGGGGGCAAGCGCCCGCACCAGGGCCCAGCGTGTGCCGATGGTGGTCGAGGCAAGCGCCCGCACCAGTGCCCAGCGTGTGCCGATGGTGGTCGAGGCAAGCGCCCGCACCAGGGCCCAGCGTGTGCCGATGGTGCTGGGGGCAAGCGCCCGCCCCAGGGCCCAGCGTGTGTCGATGGTTATCGGGGCAACCGGCCGCACCAGGGCCCAGGGTCTGCCGATGGTGCTCGAGGCAACCGCCCGCACCAAGGCTCAGCATGTGCCGATTGTGATCGAGGCAACAACCCACACCAGGGCCCAGCTTGTGCCGATGGCGGTCGAGGCAAGTGCCCGTACCGAAGGGCAGCCTATGCCGATGATGGTCGATGCATGTGCCATCACCATGCGTCATCATGTGCCATTGATGGTCGAGGCCTTGGCCGAAGTTCGATTTTGAGCCACGGTGCCCATGCTTGGCTCCAGCATGTGCTGGTGCCGCATTTTTTTCACTCGGGACAGCATCGCCGGAGCATCGCCGGAGTACCGCCGGAGAACCTGACCGGCGGCATTGGGGTTCCGGCGATTGGGAGGGGGGCCGGGGGGGTGTGCGCACATGATGTGCGATGGGTGCTGGTACTTGGCCTTGTGTTGGCCCCCTATCCCTCATCAAACCTCTGAGAATTCACACCCCCTTAAAGAGCATTTGAGATTTTACAGGTTTGCTACCAGTAGCCGTTAAAGTGTCTGAAATGGGGACACTTTTTTCAAACGGTCACAAAATCTTCTCTACTTCGAGTTTTTAGCTGAATTTTTTTGTGCATGCCAACAAAAATAGAAGGATCATGCCTACAAAATTTGGGGCCAAAAATCCTTATAAAAAAATTTTAAAAAATCCCGAACCGCAAAAAGTTTCGAAAATCATGAAAAATAGAAAACGAGTCATCTTCCAACGAAACTTCACGTGAAGGCTTAGGGGACCATTGTATGAATTTACAAGCCATAAAAATGGCATTGGCACGGCAGAAATTTGAAGATGTGCCTAAACCCACCAGGGCCCAGCGTGTGCCGATGGTGCTCGAGGCAACCGCCCGCACCAGGGCCCAGCGTGTGCCGATGGTGCTCGAGGCAAGCGCCCGCACCAGGGCCCAGCGTGTGCCGACGGTGGTCGAGGCAACCGCCCGCACCAGGGCCGATAGTGTGCCGATGGTGCTCGAGGCAACCTGTCGCACCAGGGCCCAGCGTGTGCCGATGGTGATCGAGGCAACCTGCCGCACCAGGGCCCAGCGTGTGCCGATGCTGGTCGAGGCAAGCGCCCGCACCAGCGCCCAGCGTGTGCCGATGGTGCTCGAGGCAACCGACCGCACCAGGGCCCAGCGTGTGCCGATGGTGCTCGAGGCAACCTGCCGCACCAGGGCCCAGCGTGTGCCGATGGCGCTCGAGGCAAGCTCCCGCACCAGGGCCCAGCGTGTGCCGATGGTGCTCGAGGCAACCTGCCGCACCAGGGCCCAGCGTGTGCCGATGGTGCTCGAGGCAACCTGCCGCACCAGGGCCCAGCGTGTGCGGATGGTGCTCGAGGCAAGCGCCCGCACCAGGGCCCAGCGTGTGCCGATGGTGGTCGAGGCAACCGCCCGCACCAGGGCCCAGCGTGTGCCGATGGTGGTCGAGGCAACCTGCCGCACCAGGGCCCAGCGTGTGCCGATGGTGCTCGAGGCAACCTGCCGCACCAGGGCCCAGCGTGTGCCGATGGTGCTCGAGGCAACCGACCGCACCAGGGCCCAGCGTGTGCCGATGGTGGTCGAGGCAACCGCCCGCACCAGGGCCCAGCGTGTGCCGATGGTGGTCGAGGCTGCCGATGATGGTCGAGGCAACCTGCCGCACCAGGGCCCAGCGTGTGCCGATGGTGCTCGAGGCAACCGACCGCACCAGGGCCGAGCGTGTGCCGATGGTGCTCGAGGCAAGCGCCCGCACCAGGGCCCAGCGTGTGCCGATGGTGGTCGAGGCAACCTGCCGCACCAGGGCCCAGCGTGTGCCGATGGTGGTCGAGGCAAGCGCCCGCACCAGGGCCCAGCGTGTGCCGATGGTGGTCGAGGCAACCTGCCGCACCAGGGCCCAGCGTGTGCCGATGGTGCTCGAGGCAACCGACCGCACCAGGGCGGAGCGTGTGCCGATGGTGGTCGAGGCAAGCGCCCGGACCAGGGCCCAGCGTGTGCCGATGGTGGTCGAGGCAATCGCCCGCACCAGGGCCCAGCGTGTGCCGATGGTGGTCGAGGCAACCTGCCGCACCAGGGCCCAGCGTGTGCCGATGGTGCTCGAGGCAACCGACCGCACCAGGGCCGAGCGTGTGCCGATGGTGCTCGAGGCAAGCTGCCGCACCAGGGCCCAGCGTGTGCCGATGGTGGTCGAGGCAACCGCCCGCACCAGGGCCCAGCGTGTGCCGATGGTGATCGAGGCAACCGACCGCACCAGGGCCCAGCGTGTGCCGATGGTGCTCGAGGCAACCTGCCGCACCAGGGCCCAGCGTGTGCCGATGGTGGTCGAGGCAACCTGCCGCACCAGGGCCCAGCGTGTGCCGATGGTGGTCGAGGCAAGCGCCCGCACCAGGGCCCAGCGTGTGCCGATGGTGGTCGAGGCAACCGACCGCACCAGGGCCCAGCGTGTGCCGATGGTGCTCGAGGCAACCTGCCGCACCAGGGCCCAGCGTGTGCCGATGGTGGTCGAGGCAAGCGCCCGCACCAGGGCCCAGCGTGTGCCGATGGTGGTCGAGGCAAGCGCCCGCACCAGGGCCCAGCGTGTGCCGATGGTGGTCGAGGCAACCGACCGCACCAGGGCCGAGCGTGTGCCGATGGTGGTCGAGGCAAGCGCCCGCACCAGGGCCCAGCGTGTGCCGATGGTGGTCGAGGCAACCTGTCGCACCAGGGCCCAGCGTGTGCCGATGGTGGTCGAGGCAAGCGCCCGCACCAGGGCCCAACGTGTGCCGATGGTGCTGGGGGCAACCGCCCGCACCAGGGCCCAGCGTGTGCCGATGGTGATCGAGGCAGGCGCCCGCACCAGGGCCCAGCGTGTGCCGATGGTGGTCGAGGCAAGCGCCCGCACCAGGGCCCAGCTTTTGCCGATGGTGATCGAGGCAACCGGCCGCTCCAGGGCCCAGCGTGTGCCGATGGTTATCGGGGCGACCGGCCGCACCAGGGCCCAGGGTCTGCCGATGGTGCTCGAGGCAACCGCCCGCACCAAGGCTCAGCATGTGCCGCTGGTGATCGAGGCAACAACCCACACCAGGGCCCAGCTTGTGCCGATGGCGGTCGAGGCAGGTGCCCGTACCGAAGGGCAGCCTATGCCGATGATGGTCGATGCATGTGCCATCACCATGCGTCATCATGTGCCATTGATGGTCGAGGCCTTGGCCGGAGTTCGATTTTGAGCCACGGTGCCCATGCTTGGCTCCAGCATGTGCTGGTGCCGCATTTTTTTCACTCGGGACAGCATCGCCGGAGCATCGCCGGAGTACCGCCGGAGAACCTGACCGGCGGCATTGGGGTTCCGGCGATTGGGAGGGGGGCCGGGGGGGTGTGCGCACATGACGTGCGATGGGTGCTGGTACTTGGCCCTTGTGTTGGCCCCCTATCCCTCATCAAACCTCTGAGAACTCACACCCCCTTAAAGAGCGTTTGAGATTTTACAGGTTTGCTGCCAGTAGCCGTTAAAGTGTCTGAAATGGGGACACTTTTTTCAAACGGTCACGAAATCTTCTCCGGTTCGAGTTTTTAGCTGAATTTTTTTGTGCATGCCAACAAAAATAGAAGGATCACGTCCACAAAATTTGGGGCCAGAACTCCTTCTGAAAAAATTCTAAAAAATCCCGAACCGCAAAAAGTTTCGAAAATCGTGAAAAATAGAAAACGAGTCATCTTGCAACGAAACTTCACGTGAAGGCTTAGGGGACCATTGTATGAATTTACAAGCCA
>NW_028323017.1:242500-245000 GCF_047325235.1 Durio zibethinus | reverse complement strand
ATTTACAAGCCATAAAAATGGCATTGGCACGGCAGAAATTTGAAGATGTGCCTAAACCCACCAGGGCCCAGCGTGTGCCGATGGTGCTCGAGGCAACCGCCCGCACCAGGGCCCAGCGTGTGCCGATGGTGCTCGAGGCAAGCGCCCGCACCAGGGCCCAGCGTGTGCCGACGGTGGTCGAGGCAACCGCCCGCACCAGGGCCGATAGTGTGCCGATGGTGCTCGAGGCAACCTGTCGCACCAGGGCCCAGCGTGTGCCGATGGTGATCGAGGCAACCTGCCGCACCAGGGCCCAGCGTGTGCCGATGCTGGTCGAGGCAAGCGCCCGCACCAGCGCCCAGCGTGTGCCGATGGTGCTCGAGGCAACCGACCGCACCAGGGCCCAGCGTGTGCCGATGGTGCTCGAGGCAACCTGCCGCACCAGGGCCCAGCGTGTGCCGATGGCGCTCGAGGCAAGCTCCCGCACCAGGGCCCAGCGTGTGCCGATGGTGCTCGAGGCAACCTGCCGCACCAGGGCCCAGCGTGTGCCGATGGTGCTCGAGGCAACCTGCCGCACCAGGGCCCAGCGTGTGCGGATGGTGCTCGAGGCAAGCGCCCGCACCAGGGCCCAGCGTGTGCCGATGGTGGTCGAGGCAACCGCCCGCACCAGGGCCCAGCGTGTGCCGATGGTGGTCGAGGCAACCTGCCGCACCAGGGCCCAGCGTGTGCCGATGGTGCTCGAGGCAACCTGCCGCACCAGGGCCCAGCGTGTGCCGATGGTGCTCGAGGCAACCGACCGCACCAGGGCCCAGCGTGTGCCGATGGTGGTCGAGGCAACCGCCCGCACCAGGGCCCAGCGTGTGCCGATGGTGGTCGAGGCTGCCGATGATGGTCGAGGCAACCTGCCGCACCAGGGCCCAGCGTGTGCCGATGGTGCTCGAGGCAACCGACCGCACCAGGGCCGAGCGTGTGCCGATGGTGCTCGAGGCAAGCGCCCGCACCAGGGCCCAGCGTGTGCCGATGGTGGTCGAGGCAACCTGCCGCACCAGGGCCCAGCGTGTGCCGATGGTGGTCGAGGCAAGCGCCCGCACCAGGGCCCAGCGTGTGCCGATGGTGGTCGAGGCAACCTGCCGCACCAGGGCCCAGCGTGTGCCGATGGTGCTCGAGGCAACCGACCGCACCAGGGCGGAGCGTGTGCCGATGGTGGTCGAGGCAAGCGCCCGGACCAGGGCCCAGCGTGTGCCGATGGTGGTCGAGGCAATCGCCCGCACCAGGGCCCAGCGTGTGCCGATGGTGGTCGAGGCAACCTGCCGCACCAGGGCCCAGCGTGTGCCGATGGTGCTCGAGGCAACCGACCGCACCAGGGCCGAGCGTGTGCCGATGGTGCTCGAGGCAAGCTGCCGCACCAGGGCCCAGCGTGTGCCGATGGTGGTCGAGGCAACCGCCCGCACCAGGGCCCAGCGTGTGCCGATGGTGATCGAGGCAACCGACCGCACCAGGGCCCAGCGTGTGCCGATGGTGCTCGAGGCAAGCTGCCGCACCAGGGCCCAGCGTGTGCCGATGGTGGTCGAGGCAACCTGCCGCACCAGGGCCCAGCGTGTGCCGATGGTGGTCGAGGCAAGCGCCCGCACCAGGGCCCAGCGTGTGCCGATGGTGGTCGAGGCAACCGACCGCACCAGGGCCCAGCGTGTGCCGATGGTGCTCGAGGCAACCTGCCGCACCAGGGCCCAGCGTGTGCCGATGGTGGTCGAGGCAAGCGCCCGCACCAGGGCCCAGCGTGTGCCGATGGTGGTCGAGGCAAGCGCCCGCACCAGGGCCCAGCGTGTGCCGATGGTGGTCGAGGCAACCGACCGCACCAGGGCCGAGCGTGTGCCGATGGTGGTCGAGGCAAGCGCCCGCACCAGGGCCCAGCGTGTGCCGATGGTGGTCGAGGCAACCTGTCGCACCAGGGCCCAGCGTGTGCCGATGGTGGTCGAGGCAAGCGCCCGCACCAGGGCCCAACGTGTGCCGATGGTGCTGGGGGCAACCGCCCGCACCAGGGCCCAGCGTGTGCCGATGGTGATCGAGGCAGGCGCCCGCACCAGGGCCCAGCGTGTGCCGATGGTGGTCGAGGCAAGCGCCCGCACCAGGGCCCAGCTTTTGCCGATGGTGATCGAGGCAACCGGCCGCTCCAGGGCCCAGCGTGTGCCGATGGTTATCGGGGCGACCGGCCGCACCAGGGCCCAGGGTCTGCCGATGGTGCTCGAGGCAACCGCCCGCACCAAGGCTCAGCATGTGCCGCTGGTGATCGAGGCAACAACCCACACCAGGGCCCAGCTTGTGCCGATGGCGGTCGAGGCAGGTGCCCGTACCGAAGGGCAGCCTATGCCGATGATGGTCGATGCATGTGCCATCACCATGCGTCATCATGTGCCATTGATGGTCGAGGCCTTGGCCGGAGTTCGATTTTGAGCCACGGTGCCCATGCTTGGCTCCAGCATGTGCTGGTGCCGCATTTTTTTCACTCGGGACAGCATCGCCG
>NW_028323017.1:230000-232500 GCF_047325235.1 Durio zibethinus | reverse complement strand
ACAGCATCGCCGGAGCATCGCCGGAGCATCGCCGGAGTACCGCCGGAGAACCTGACCGGCGGCATTGGGGTTCCGGCGATTGGGAGGGGGGCCGGGGGGGTGTGCGCACATGATGTGCGATGGGTGCTGGTACTTGGCCTTGTGTTGGCCCCCTATCCCTCATCAAACCTCTGAGAATTCACACCCCCTTAAAGAGCATTTGAGATTTTACAGGTTTGCTACCAGTAGCCGTTAAAGTGTCTGAAATGGGGACACTTTTTTCAAACGGTCACAAAATCTTCTCTACTTCGAGTTTTTAGCTGAATTTTTTTGTGCATGCCAACAAAAATAGAAGGATCATGCCTACAAAATTTGGGGCCAAAAATCCTTATAAAAAAATTTTAAAAAATCCCGAACCGCAAAAAGTTTCGAAAATCATGAAAAATAGAAAACGAGTCATCTTCCAACGAAACTTCACGTGAAGGCTTAGGGGACCATTGTATGAATTTACAAGCCATAAAAATGGCATTGGCACGGCAGAAATTTGAAGATGTGCCTAAACCCACCAGGGCCCAGCGTGTGCCGATGGTGCTCGAGGCAACCGCCCGCACCAGGGCCCAGCGTGTGCCGATGGTGCTCGAGGCAAGCGCCCGCACCAGGGCCCAGCGTGTGCCGACGGTGGTCGAGGCAACCGCCCGCACCAGGGCCGATAGTGTGCCGATGGTGCTCGAGGCAACCTGTCGCACCAGGGCCCAGCGTGTGCCGATGGTGATCGAGGCAACCTGCCGCACCAGGGCCCAGCGTGTGCCGATGCTGGTCGAGGCAAGCGCCCGCACCAGCGCCCAGCGTGTGCCGATGGTGCTCGAGGCAACCGACCGCACCAGGGCCCAGCGTGTGCCGATGGTGCTCGAGGCAACCTGCCGCACCAGGGCCCAGCGTGTGCCGATGGCGCTCGAGGCAAGCTCCCGCACCAGGGCCCAGCGTGTGCCGATGGTGCTCGAGGCAACCTGCCGCACCAGGGCCCAGCGTGTGCCGATGGTGCTCGAGGCAACCTGCCGCACCAGGGCCCAGCGTGTGCGGATGGTGCTCGAGGCAAGCGCCCGCACCAGGGCCCAGCGTGTGCCGACGGTGGTCGAGGCAACCGCCCGCACCAGGGCCGATAGTGTGCCGATGGTGCTCGAGGCAACCTGTCGCACCAGGGCCCAGCGTGTGCCGATGGTGATCGAGGCAACCTGCCGCACCAGGGCCCAGCGTGTGCCGATGCTGGTCGAGGCAAGCGCCCGCACCAGTGCCCAGCGTGTGCCGATGGTGCTCGAGGCAACCGACCGCACCAGGGCCCAGCGTGTGCCGATGGTGCTCGAGGCAACCTGCCGCACCAGGGCCCAGCGTGTGCCGATGGCGCTCGAGGCAAGCTCCCGCACCAGGGCCCAGCGTGTGCCGATGGTGCTCGAGGCAACCTGCCGCACCAGGGCCCAGCGTGTGCCGATGGTGCTCGAGGCAACCTGCCGCACCAGGGCCCAGCGTGTGCGGATGGTGCTCGAGGCAAGCGCCCGCACCAGGGCCCAGCGTGTGCCGATGGTGGTCGAGGCAACCGCCCGCACCAGGGCCCAGCGTGTGCCGATGGTGGTCGAGGCAACCTGCCGCACCAGGGCCCAGCGTGTGCCGATGGTGCTCGAGGCAACCTGCCGCACCAGGGCCCAGCGTGTGCCGATGGTGCTCGAGGCAACCGACCGCACCAGGGCCCAGCGTGTGCCGATGGTGGTCGAGGCAACCGCCCGCACCAGGGCCCAGCGTGTGCCGATGGTGGTCGAGGCTGCCGATGATGGTCGAGGCAACCTGCCGCACCAGGGCCCAGCGTGTGCCGATGGTGCTCGAGGCAACCGACCGCACCAGGGCCGAGCGTGTGCCGATGGTGCTCGAGGCAAGCGCCCGCACCAGGGCCCAGCGTGTGCCGATGGTGGTCGAGGCAACCTGCCGCACCAGGGCCCAGCGTGTGCCGATGGTGGTCGAGGCAAGCGCCCGCACCAGGGCCCAGCGTGTGCCGATGGTGGTCGAGGCAACCTGCCGCACCAGGGCCCAGCGTGTGCCGATGGTGCTCGAGGCAACCGACCGCACCAGGGCGGAGCGTGTGCCGATGGTGGTCGAGGCAAGCGCCCGGACCAGGGCCCAGCGTGTGCCGATGGTGGTCGAGGCAATCGCCCGCACCAGGGCCCAGCGTGTGCCGATGGTGGTCGAGGCAACCTGCCGCACCAGGGCCCAGCGTGTGCCGATGGTGCTCGAGGCAACCGACCGCACCAGGGCCGAGCGTGTGCCGATGGTGCTCGAGGCAAGCTGCCGCACCAGGGCCCAGCGTGTGCCGATGGTGGTCGAGGCAACCGCCCGCACCAGGGCCCAGCGTGTGCCGATGGTGATCGAGGCAACCGACCGCACCAGGGCCCAGCGTGTGCCGATGGTGCTCGAGGCAACCTGCCGCACCAGGGCCCAGCGTGTGCCGATGGTGGTCGAGGCAACCTGCCGCACC
>NW_028323017.1:217500-220000 GCF_047325235.1 Durio zibethinus | reverse complement strand
AAGCGCCCGCACCAGGGCCCAACGTGTGCCGATGGTGGTCGAGGCAAGCGCCCTCACCAAGGCCGAGCGTGTGCCGATGGTGGTCGAGGCAACCGCCCGCACCAGGGCCCAGCGTGTGCCGATGGTGGTCGAGGCAAGCGCCCGCACCAGGGCCCAGCGTGTGCCGATGGTGGTCGAGGCAAGCGCCCTCACCAAGGCCGAGCGTGTGCCGATGGTGGTCGAGGCAACCGGCCGCACCAAGGGCCGGCGTGTGCCGATGGTGTTCGAGGCAACCGCCCGCACCAGGGCCCAGCGTGTGCCCATGGTGGTCGAGCCAGGAGCCCGCACCAAGGGCCGGCTTGTGCCGATGGTGTTCGGGGCAACCGCCCGCACCAGGGCCCTGCGTGTGCCGATGGTGCTGGGGGCAACCGCCCGCACCAGGGCCCAGCGTGTGCCGATGGTGCTGGGGGCAAGCGCCCGCACCAGGGCCCAGCGTGTGCCGATGGTGGTCGAGGCAAGCGCCCGCACCAGTGCCCAGCGTGTGCCGATGGTGGTCGAGGCAAGCGCCCGCACCAGGGCCCAGCGTGTGCCGATGGTGCTGGGGGCAAGCGCCCGCCCCAGGGCCCAGCGTGTGTCGATGGTTATCGGGGCAACCGGCCGCACCAGGGCCCAGGGTCTGCCGATGGTGCTCGAGGCAACCGCCCGCACCAAGGCTCAGCATGTGCCGATTGTGATCGAGGCAACAACCCACACCAGGGCCCAGCTTGTGCCGATGGCGGTCGAGGCAAGTGCCCGTACCGAAGGGCAGCCTATGCCGATGATGGTCGATGCATGTGCCATCACCATGCGTCATCATGTGCCATTGATGGTCGAGGCCTTGGCCGAAGTTCGATTTTGAGCCACGGTGCCCATGCTTGGCTCCAGCATGTGCTGGTGCCGCATTTTTTTCACTCGGGACAGCATCGCCGGAGCATCGCCGGAGTACCGCCGGAGAACCTGACCGGCGGCATTGGGGTTCCGGCGATTGGGAGGGGGGCCGGGGGGGTGTGCGCACATGATGTGCGATGGGTGCTGGTACTTGGCCTTGTGTTGGCCCCCTATCCCTCATCAAACCTCTGAGAATTCACACCCCCTTAAAGAGCATTTGAGATTTTACAGGTTTGCTACCAGTAGCCGTTAAAGTGTCTGAAATGGGGACACTTTTTTCAAACGGTCACAAAATCTTCTCTACTTCGAGTTTTTAGCTGAATTTTTTTGTGCATGCCAACAAAAATAGAAGGATCATGCCTACAAAATTTGGGGCCAAAAATCCTTATAAAAAAATTTTAAAAAATCCCGAACCGCAAAAAGTTTCGAAAATCATGAAAAATAGAAAACGAGTCATCTTCCAACGAAACTTCACGTGAAGGCTTAGGGGACCATTGTATGAATTTACAAGCCATAAAAATGGCATTGGCACGGCAGAAATTTGAAGATGTGCCTAAACCCACCAGGGCCCAGCGTGTGCCGATGGTGCTCGAGGCAACCGCCCGCACCAGGGCCCAGCGTGTGCCGATGGTGCTCGAGGCAAGCGCCCGCACCAGGGCCCAGCGTGTGCCGACGGTGGTCGAGGCAACCGCCCGCACCAGGGCCGATAGTGTGCCGATGGTGCTCGAGGCAACCTGTCGCACCAGGGCCCAGCGTGTGCCGATGGTGATCGAGGCAACCTGCCGCACCAGGGCCCAGCGTGTGCCGATGCTGGTCGAGGCAAGCGCCCGCACCAGCGCCCAGCGTGTGCCGATGGTGCTCGAGGCAACCGACCGCACCAGGGCCCAGCGTGTGCCGATGGTGCTCGAGGCAACCTGCCGCACCAGGGCCCAGCGTGTGCCGATGGCGCTCGAGGCAAGCTCCCGCACCAGGGCCCAGCGTGTGCCGATGGTGCTCGAGGCAACCTGCCGCACCAGGGCCCAGCGTGTGCCGATGGTGCTCGAGGCAACCTGCCGCACCAGGGCCCAACGTGTGCGGATGGTGCTCGAGGCAAGCGCCCGCACCAGGGCCCAGCGTGTGCCGATGGTGGTCGAGGCAACCGCCCGCACCAGGGCCCAGCGTGTGCCGATGGTGGTCGAGGCAACCTGCCGCACCAGGGCCCAGCGTGTGCCGATGGTGCTCGAGGCAACCTGCCGCACCAGGGCCCAGCGTGTGCCGATGGTGCTCGAGGCAACCGACCGCACCAGGGCCCAGCGTGTGCCGATGGTGGTCGAGGCAACCGCCCGCACCAGGGCCCAGCGTGTGCCGATGGTGGTCGAGGCTGCCGATGATGGTCGAGGCAACCTGCCGCACCAGGGCCCAGCGTGTGCCGATGGTGCTCGAGGCAACCGACCGCACCAGGGCCGAGCGTGTGCCGATGGTGCTCGAGGCAAGCGCCCGCACCAGGGCCCAGCGTGTGCCGATGGTGGTCGAGGCAACCTGCCGCACCAGGGCCCAGCGTGTGCCGATGGTGGTCGAGGCAAGCGCCCGCACCAGGGCCCAGCGTGTGCCGATG
>NW_028323017.1:202500-207500 GCF_047325235.1 Durio zibethinus | reverse complement strand
ATGGTGGTCGAGGCATGTGCCCGCAACAAGGGCCAACGTGAGCCGATGGTGGTCGAGGCAACCGCCCGCACCAGCTCGAGGCATGTGCCCACACCAAGGCCCGGCATGTATCGATGGTGTTCGACGTAGGGGCCATCTTCTGCTGATGGTGGTCGAGGCAAGAGCCCGCACCAAGGGCCAGCGTGTGCCCATGGTGCTCGAGGCAACCGTCCGCACCAGGGCCCAGCGTGTGCCGATGGTGGTCGAGGCAACCGCCCGCACCAGGGCCCAGCGTGTGCCGATGGTGCTCGAGGCAACCGCCCGCACCAAGGGCCGGCTTGTGCCGATGGTGTTCGAGGCAACCGCCCGCACCAGGGCCCAGCGTGTGCCGATGGTGGTCGAGGCAACCGCCAGCACCAGGGCCCAGCGTGTGCCGATGGTGGTCGAGGCAACCGCCCGCACCAAGGCCGAGCGTGTGCCGATGGTGGTCGAGGCAAGCGCCCGCACCAGGGCCCAACGTGTGCCGATGGTGGTCGAGGCAAGCGCCCTCACCAAGGCCGAGCGTGTGCCGATGGTGGTCGAGGCAACCGCCCGCACCAGGGCCCAGCGTGTGCCGATGGTGGTCGAGGCAAGCGCCCGCACCAGGGCCCAGCGTGTGCCGATGGTGGTCGAGGCAAGCGCCCTCACCAAGGCCGAGCGTGTGCCGATGGTGGTCGAGGCAACCGGCCGCACCAAGGGCCGGCGTGTGCCGATGGTGTTCGAGGCAACCGCCCGCACCAGGGCCCAGCGTGTGCCGATGGTGGTCGAGCCAGGAGCCCGCACCAAGGGCCGGCTTGTGCCGATGGTGTTCGGGGCAACCGCCCGCACCAGGGCCCTGCGTGTGCCGATGGTGCTGGGGGCAACCGCCCGCACCAGGGCCCAGCGTGTGCCGATGGTGCTGGGGGCAAGCGCCCGCACCAGGGCCCAGCGTGTGCCGATGGTGGTCGAGGCAAGCGCCCGCACCAGTGCCCAGCGTGTGCCGATGGTGGTCGAGGCAAGCGCCCGCACCAGGGCCCAGCGTGTGCCGATGGTGCTGGGGGCAAGCGCCCGCCCCAGGGCCCAGCGTGTGTCGATGGTTATCGGGGCAACCGGCCGCACCAGGGCCCAGGGTCTGCCGATGGTGCTCGAGGCAACCGCCCGCACCAAGGCTCAGCATGTGCTGATTGTGATCGAGGCAACAACCCACACCAGGGCCCAGCTTGTGCCGATGGCGGTCGAGGCAAGTGCCCGTACCGAAGGGCAGCCTATGCCGATGATGGTCGATGCATGTGCCATCACCATGCGTCATCATGTGCCATTGATGGTCGAGGCCTTGGCCGAAGTTCGATTTTGAGCCACGGTGCCCATGCTTGGCTCCAGCATGTGCTGGTGCCGCATTTTTTTCACTCGGGACAGCATCGCCGGAGCATCGCCGGAGCATCGCCGGAGTACCGCCGGAGAACCTGACCGGCGGCATTGGGGTTCCGGCGATTGGGAGGGGGGCCGGGGGGGTGTGCGCACATGATGTGCGATGGGTGCTGGTACTTGGCCTTGTGTTGGCCCCCTATCCCTCATCAAACCTCTGAGAATTCACACCCCCTTAAAGAGCATTTGAGATTTTACAGGTTTGCTACCAGTAGCCGTTAAAGTGTCTGAAATGGGGACACTTTTTTCAAACGGTCACAAAATCTTCTCTACTTCGAGTTTTTAGCTGAATTTTTTTGTGCATGCCAACAAAAATAGAAGGATCATGCCTACAAAATTTGGGGCCAAAAATCCTTATAAAAAAATTTTAAAAAATCCCGAACCGCAAAAAGTTTCGAAAATCATGAAAAATAGAAAACGAGTCATCTTCCAACGAAACTTCACGTGAAGGCTTAGGGGACCATTGTATGAATTTACAAGCCATAAAAATGGCATTGGCACGGCAGAAATTTGAAGATGTGCCTAAACCCACCAGGGCCCAGCGTGTGCCGATGGTGCTCGAGGCAACCGCCCGCACCAGGGCCCAGCGTGTGCCGATGGTGCTCGAGGCAAGCGCCCGCACCAGGGCCCAGCGTGTGCCGACGGTGGTCGAGGCAACCGCCCGCACCAGGGCCGATAGTGTGCCGATGGTGCTCGAGGCAACCTGTCGCACCAGGGCCCAGCATGTGCCGATGGTGATCGAGGCAACCTGCCGCACCAGGGCCCAGCGTGTGCCGATGCTGGTCGAGGCAAGCGCCCGCACCAGCGCCCAGCGTGTGCCGATGGTGCTCGAGGCAACCGACCGCACCAGGGCCCAGCGTGTGCCGATGGTGCTCGAGGCAACCTGCCGCACCAGGGCCCAGCGTGTGCCGATGGCGCTCGAGGCAAGCTCCCGCACCAGGGCCCAGCGTGTGCCGATGGTGCTCGAGGCAACCTGCCGCACCAGGGCCCAGCGTGTGCCGATGGTGCTCGAGGCAACCTGCCGCACCAGGGCCCAGCGTGTGCGGATGGTGCTCGAGGCAAGCGCCCGCACCAGGGCCCAGCGTGTGCCGATGGTGGTCGAGGCAACCGCCCGCACCAGGGCCCAGCGTGTGCCGATGGTGGTCGAGGCAACCTGCCGCACCAGGGCCCAGCGTGTGCCGATGGTGCTCGAGGCAACCTGCCGCACCAGGGCCCAGCGTGTGCCGATGGTGCTCGAGGCAACCGACCGCACCAGGGCCCAGCGTGTGCCGATGGTGGTCGAGGCAACCGCCCGCACCAGGGCCCAGCGTGTGCCGATGGTGGTCGAGGCTGCCGATGATGGTCGAGGCAACCTGCCGCACCAGGGCCCAGCGTGTGCCGATGGTGCTCGAGGCAACCGACCGCACCAGGGCCGAGCGTGTGCCGATGGTGCTCGAGGCAAGCGCCCGCACCAGGGCCCAGCGTGTGCCGATGGTGGTCGAGGCAACCTGCCGCACCAGGGCCCAGCGTGTGCCGATGGTGGTCGAGGCAAGCGCCCGCACCAGGGCCCAGCGTGTGCCGATGGTGGTCGAGGCAACCTGCCGCACCAGGGCCCAGCGTGTGCCGATGGTGCTCGAGGCAACCGACCGCACCAGGGCGGAGCGTGTGCCGATGGTGGTCGAGGCAAGCGCCCGGACCAGGGCCCAGCGTGTGCCGATGGTGGTCGAGGCAATCGCCCGCACCAGGGCCCAGCGTGTGCCGATGGTGGTCGAGGCAACCTGCCGCACCAGGGCCCAGCGTGTGCCGATGGTGCTCGAGGCAACCGACCGCACCAGGGCCGAGCGTGTGCCGATGGTGCTCGAGGCAAGCTGCCGCACCAGGGCCCAGCGTGTGCCGATGGTGGTCGAGGCAACCGCCCGCACCAGGGCCCAGCGTGTGCCGATGGTGATCGAGGCAACCGACCGCACCAGGGCCCAGCGTGTGCCGATGGTGCTCGAGGCAACCTGCCGCACCAGGGCCCAGCGTGTGCCGATGGTGGTCGAGGCAACCTGCCGCACCAGGGCCCAGCGTGTGCCGATGGTGGTCGAGGCAAGCGCCCGCACCAGGGCCCAGCGTGTGCCGATGGTGGTCGAGGCAACCGACCGCACCAGGGCCCAGCGTGTGCCGATGGTGCTCGAGGCAACCTGCCGCACCAGGGCCCAGCGTGTGCCGATGGTGGTCGAGGCAAGCGCCCGCACCAGGGCCCAGCGTGTGCCGATGGTGGTCGAGGCAAGCGCCCGCACCAGGGCCCAGCGTGTGCCGATGGTGGTCGAGGCAACCGACCGCACCAGGGCCGAGCGTGTGCCGATGGTGGTCGAGGCAAGCGCCCGCACCAGGGCCCAGCGTGTGCCGATGGTGGTCGAGGCAACCTGTCGCACCAGGGCCCAGCGTGTGCCGATGGTGGTCGAGGCAAGCGCCCGCACCAGGGCCCAACGTGTGCCGATGGTGCTGGGGGCAACCGCCCGCACCAGGGCCCAGCGTGTGCCGATGGTGATCGAGGCAGGCGCCCGCACCAGGGCCCAGCGTGTGCCGATGGTGGTCGAGGCAAGCGCCCGCACCAGGGCCCAGCTTTTGCCGATGGTGATCGAGGCAACCGGCCGCTCCAGGGCCCAGCGTGTGCCGATGGTTATCGGGGCGACCGGCCGCACCAGGGCCCAGGGTCTGCCGATGGTGCTCGAGGCAACCGCCCGCACCAAGGCTCAGCATGTGCCGCTGGTGATCGAGGCAACAACCCACACCAGGGCCCAGCTTGTGCCGATGGCGGTCGAGGCAGGTGCCCGTACCGAAGGGCAGCCTATGCCGATGATGGTCGATGCATGTGCCATCACCATGCGTCATCATGTGCCATTGATGGTCGAGGCCTTGGCCGGAGTTCGATTTTGAGCCACGGTGCCCATGCTTGGCTCCAGCATGTGCTGGTGCCGCATTTTTTTCACTCGGGACAGCATCGCCGGAGCATCGCCGGAGTACCGCCGGAGAACCTGACCGGCGGCATTGGGGTTCCGGCGATTGGGAGGGGGGCCGGGGGGGTGTGCGCACATGACGTGCGATGGGTGCTGGTACTTGGCCCTTGTGTTGGCCCCCTATCCCTCATCAAACCTCTGAGAACTCACACCCCCTTAAAGAGCGTTTGAGATTTTACAGGTTTGCTGCCAGTAGCCGTTAAAGTGTCTGAAATGGGGACACTTTTTTCAAACGGTCACGAAATCTTCTCCGGTTCGAGTTTTTAGCTGAATTTTTTTGTGCATGCCAACAAAAATAGAAGGATCACGTCCACAAAATTTGGGGCCAGAACTCCTTCTGAAAAAATTCTAAAAAATCCCGAACCGCAAAAAGTTTCGAAAATCGTGAAAAATAGAAAACGAGTCATCTTGCAACGAAACTTCACGTGAAGGCTTAGGGGACCATTGTATGAATTTACAAGCCATAAAAATGGCATTGGCACGGCAGAAATTTGAAGATGTGCCTAAACCCACCTAGCACCCGATCGATCCCCGGCTTGCGCATCCTGCCTCTCCGGCCGGCTGAGCGCCCGCACGCTCGTTCCGTGGGTTGACTTA
>NW_028323017.1:190000-195000 GCF_047325235.1 Durio zibethinus | reverse complement strand
TGAGAAGGGACCGCGAGACCGTCAAATACCGAGAGACTTGGCCGGGCCAAGCCCGCAACCGCAGCTTCTGCTCGCACCACCCCAGGGAGCCGTTGCCCGATTCAGGGACTTGGTCTGGGGTCTAGGGCAGCATCCGCCGCGTGCACGGGCTGGAGCTCGGCTCCCTTTTTTTGCATGCAAGCCAACCGATCGAGGCCATGGGCGCCTGCCGGTCACCGGAGCAACCAGTCGCCGGACAAAAATCGCCGGAAGGCATGCACGCCCTGTATTTCGTTCGAGGGACGTTGGCCGGGGTGCACGCAATGGGAGGCCCATCGCGCACACCTACTCCCCCCGTGGGGGGGGGGGAGAGGGGGTGCCGGACCACCACCCCCTAAAGAGCATTAGAGATTTTACAGATATGCTACCAGTAGACGTTAAAATGTCTGAAACGGGGACACTTTTTCCAAACAAGCAAATCCCACACCGAGGGTGCGCAGGTGCCGATGGTGGTCGAGGCATGTGCCCGCAACAAGGGCCAACGTGAGCCGATGGTGGTCGAGGCAACCGCCCGCACCAGCTCGAGGCATGTGCCCACACCAAGGCCCGGCATGTATCGATGGTGTTCGACGTAGGGGCCATCTTCTGCTGATGGTGGTCGAGGCAAGAGCCCGCACCAAGGGCCAGCGTGTGCCCATGGTGCTCGAGGCAACCGTCCGCACCAGGGCCCAGCGTGTGCCGATGGTGGTCGAGGCAACCGCCCGCACCAGGGCCCAGCGTGTGCCGATGGTGCTCGAGGCAACCGCCCGCACCAAGGGCCGGCTTGTGCCGATGGTGTTCGAGGCAACCGCCCGCACCAGGGCCCAGCGTGTGCCGATGGTGGTCGAGGCAACCGCCAGCACCAGGGCCCAGCGTGTGCCGATGGTGGTCGAGGCAACCGCCCGCACCAAGGCCGAGCGTGTGCCGATGGTGGTCGAGGCAAGCGCCCGCACCAGGGCCCAACGTGTGCCGATGGTGGTCGAGGCAAGCGCCCTCACCAAGGCCGAGCGTGTGCCGATGGTGGTCGAGGCAACCGCCCGCACCAGGGCCCAGCGTGTGCCGATGGTGGTCGAGGCAAGCGCCCGCACCAGGGCCCAGCGTGTGCCGATGGTGGTCGAGGCAAGCGCCCTCACCAAGGCCGAGCGTGTGCCGATGGTGGTCGAGGCAACCGGCCGCACCAAGGGCCGGCGTGTGCCGATGGTGTTCGAGGCAACCGCCCGCACCAGGGCCCAGCGTGTGCCGATGGTGGTCGAGCCAGGAGCCCGCACCAAGGGCCGGCTTGTGCCGATGGTGTTCGGGGCAACCGCCCGCACCAGGGCCCTGCGTGTGCCGATGGTGCTGGGGGCAACCGCCCGCACCAGGGCCCAGCGTGTGCCGATGGTGCTGGGGGCAAGCGCCCGCACCAGGGCCCAGCGTGTGCCGATGGTGGTCGAGGCAAGCGCCCGCACCAGTGCCCAGCGTGTGCCGATGGTGGTCGAGGCAAGCGCCCGCACCAGGGCCCAGCGTGTGCCGATGGTGCTGGGGGCAAGCGCCCGCCCCAGGGCCCAGCGTGTGTCGATGGTTATCGGGGCAACCGGCCGCACCAGGGCCCAGGGTCTGCCGATGGTGCTCGAGGCAACCGCCCGCACCAAGGCTCAGCATGTGCCGATTGTGATCGAGGCAACAACCCACACCAGGGCCCAGCTTGTGCCGATGGCGGTCGAGGCAAGTGCCCGTACCGAAGGGCAGCCTATGCCGATGATGGTCGATGCATGTGCCATCACCATGCGTCATCATGTGCCATTGATGGTCGAGGCCTTGGCCGAAGTTCGATTTTGAGCCACGGTGCCCATGCTTGGCTCCAGCATGTGCTGGTGCCGCATTTTTTTCACTCGGGACAGCATCGCCGGAGCATCGCCGGAGTACCGCCGGAGAACCTGACCGGCGGCATTGGGGTTCCGGCGATTGGGAGGGGGGCCGGGGGGGTGTGCGCACATGATGTGCGATGGGTGCTGGTACTTGGCCTTGTGTTGGCCCCCTATCCCTCATCAAACCTCTGAGAATTCACACCCCCTTAAAGAGCATTTGAGATTTTACAGGTTTGCTACCAGTAGCCGTTAAAGTGTCTGAAATGGGGACACTTTTTTCAAACGGTCACAAAATCTTCTCTACTTCGAGTTTTTAGCTGAATTTTTTTGTGCATGCCAACAAAAATAGAAGGATCATGCCTACAAAATTTGGGGCCAAAAATCCTTATAAAAAAATTTTAAAAAATCCCGAACCGCAAAAAGTTTCGAAAATCATGAAAAATAGAAAACGAGTCATCTTCCAACGAAACTTCACGTGAAGGCTTAGGGGACCATTGTATGAATTTACAAGCCATAAAAATGGCATTGGCACGGCAGAAATTTGAAGATGTGCCTAAACCCACCAGGGCCCAGCGTGTGCCGATGGTGCTCGAGGCAACCGCCCGCACCAGGGCCCAGCGTGTGCCGATGGTGCTCGAGGCAAGCGCCCGCACCAGGGCCCAGCGTGTGCCGACGGTGGTCGAGGCAACCGCCCGCACCAGGGCCGATAGTGTGCCGATGGTGCTCGAGGCAACCTGTCGCACCAGGGCCCAGCGTGTGCCGATGGTGATCGAGGCAACCTGCCGCACCAGGGCCCAGCGTGTGCCGATGCTGGTCGAGGCAAGCGCCCGCACCAGCGCCCAGCGTGTGCCGATGGTGCTCGAGGCAACCGACCGCACCAGGGCCCAGCGTGTGCCGATGGTGCTCGAGGCAACCTGCCGCACCAGGGCCCAGCGTGTGCCGATGGCGCTCGAGGCAAGCTCCCGCACCAGGGCCCAGCGTGTGCCGATGGTGCTCGAGGCAACCTGCCGCACCAGGGCCCAGCGTGTGCCGATGGTGCTCGAGGCAACCTGCCGCACCAGGGCCCAGCGTGTGCGGATGGTGCTCGAGGCAAGCGCCCGCACCAGGGCCCAGCGTGTGCCGATGGTGGTCGAGGCAACCGCCCGCACCAGGGCCCAGCGTGTGCCGATGGTGGTCGAGGCAACCTGCCGCACCAGGGCCCAGCGTGTGCCGATGGTGCTCGAGGCAACCTGCCGCACCAGGGCCCAGCGTGTGCCGATGGTGCTCGAGGCAACCGACCGCACCAGGGCCCAGCGTGTGCCGATGGTGGTCGAGGCAACCGCCCGCACCAGGGCCCAGCGTGTGCCGATGGTGGTCGAGGCTGCCGATGATGGTCGAGGCAACCTGCCGCACCAGGGCCCAGCGTGTGCCGATGGTGCTCGAGGCAACCGACCGCACCAGGGCCGAGCGTGTGCCGATGGTGCTCGAGGCAAGCGCCCGCACCAGGGCCCAGCGTGTGCCGATGGTGGTCGAGGCAACCTGCCGCACCAGGGCCCAGCGTGTGCCGATGGTGGTCGAGGCAAGCGCCCGCACCAGGGCCCAGCGTGTGCCGATGGTGGTCGAGGCAACCTGCCGCACCAGGGCCCAGCGTGTGCCGATGGTGCTCGAGGCAACCGACCGCACCAGGGCGGAGCGTGTGCCGATGGTGGTCGAGGCAAGCGCCCGGACCAGGGCCCAGCGTGTGCCGATGGTGGTCGAGGCAATCGCCCGCACCAGGGCCAAGCGTGTGCCGATGGTGGTCGAGGCAACCTGCCGCACCAGGGCCCAGCGTGTGCCGATGGTGCTCGAGGCAACCGACCGCACCAGGGCCGAGCGTGTGCCGATGGTGCTCGAGGCAAGCTGCCGCACCAGGGCCCAGCGTGTGCCGATGGTGGTCGAGGCAACCGCCCGCACCAGGGCCCAGCGTGTGCCGATGGTGATCGAGGCAACCGACCGCACCAGGGCCCAGCGTGTGCCGATGGTGCTCGAGGCAACCTGCCGCACCAGGGCCCAGCGTGTGCCGATGGTGGTCGAGGCAACCTGCCGCACCAGGGCCCAGCGTGTGCCGATGGTGGTCGAGGCAAGCGCCCGCACCAGGGCCCAGCGTGTGCCGATGGTGGTCGAGGCAACCGACCGCACCAGGGCCCAGCGTGTGCCGATGGTGCTCGAGGCAACCTGCCGCACCAGGGCCCAGCGTGTGCCGATGGTGGTCGAGGCAAGCGCCCGCACCAGGGCCCAGCGTGTGCCGATGGTGGTCGAGGCAAGCGCCCGCACCAGGGCCCAGCGTGTGCCGATGGTGGTCGAGGCAACCGACCGCACCAGGGCCGAGCGTGTGCCGATGGTGGTCGAGGCAAGCGCCCGCACCAGGGCCCAGCGTGTGCCGATGGTGGTCGAGGCAACCTGTCGCACCAGGGCCCAGCGTGTGCCGATGGTGGTCGAGGCAAGCGCCCGCACCAGGGCCCAACGTGTGCCGATGGTGCTGGGGGCAACCGCCCGCACCAGGGCCCAGCGTGTGCCGATGGTGATCGAGGCAGGCGCCCGCACCAGGGCCCAGCGTGTGCCGATGGTGGTCGAGGCAAGCGCCCGCACCAGGGCCCAGCTTTTGCCGATGGTGATCGAGGCAACCGGCCGCTCCAGGGCCCAGCGTGTGCCGATGGTTATCGGGGCGACCGGCCGCACCAGGGCCCAGGGTCTGCCGATGGTGCTCGAGGCAACCGCCCGCACCAAGGCTCAGCATGTGCCGCTGGTGATCGAGGCAACAACCCACACCAGGGCCCAGCTTGTGCCGATGGCGGTCGAGGCAGGTGCCCGTACCGAAGGGCAGCCTATGCCGATGATGGTCGATGCATGTGCCATCACCATGCGTCATCATGTGCCATTGATGGTCGAGGCCTTGGCCGGAGTTCGATTTTGAGCCACGGTGCCCATGCTTGGCTCCAGCATGTGCTGGTGCCGCATTTTTTTCACTCGGGACAGCATCGCCGGAGCATCGCCGGAGTACCGCCGGAGAACCTGACCGGCGGCATTGGGGTTCCGGCGATTGGGAGGGGGGCCGGGGGGGTGTGCGCACATGACGTGCGATGGGTGCTGGTACTTGGCCCTTGTGTTGGCCCCCTA
>NW_028323017.1:177500-180000 GCF_047325235.1 Durio zibethinus | reverse complement strand
CTTGGCCTTGTGTTGGCCCCCTATCCCTCATCAAACCTCTGAGAATTCACACCCCCTTAAAGAGCATTTGAGATTTTACAGGTTTGCTACCAGTAGCCGTTAAAGTGTCTGAAATGGGGACACTTTTTTCAAACGGTCACAAAATCTTCTCTACTTCGAGTTTTTAGCTGAATTTTTTTGTGCATGCCAACAAAAATAGAAGGATCATGCCTACAAAATTTGGGGCCAAAAATCCTTATAAAAAAATTTTAAAAAATCCCGAACCGCAAAAAGTTTCGAAAATCATGAAAAATAGAAAACGAGTCATCTTCCAATGAAACTTCACGTGAAGGCTTAGGGGACCATTGTATGAATTTACAAGCCATAAAAATGGCATTGGCACGGCAGAAATTTGAAGATGTGCCTAAACCCACCAGGGCCCAGCGTGTGCCGATGGTGCTCGAGGCAACCGCCCGCACCAGGGCCCAGCGTGTGCCGATGGTGCTCGAGGCAAGCGCCCGCACCAGGGCCCAGCGTGTGCCGACGGTGGTCGAGGCAACCGCCCGCACCAGGGCCGATAGTGTGCCGATGGTGCTCGAGGCAACCTGTCGCACCAGGGCCCAGCGTGTGCCGATGGTGATCGAGGCAACCTGCCGCACCAGGGCCCAGCGTGTGCCGATGCTGGTCGAGGCAAGCGCCCGCACCAGCGCCCAGCGTGTGCCGATGGTGCTCGAGGCAACCGACCGCACCAGGGCCCAGCGTGTGCCGATGGTGCTCGAGGCAACCTGCCGCACCAGGGCCCAGCGTGTGCCGATGGCGCTCGAGGCAAGCTCCCGCACCAGGGCCCAGCGTGTGCCGATGGTGCTCGAGGCAACCTGCCGCACCAGGGCCCAGCGTGTGCCGATGGTGCTCGAGGCAACCTGCCGCACCAGGGCCCAGCGTGTGCGGATGGTGCTCGAGGCAAGCGCCCGCACCAGGGCCCAGCGTGTGCCGATGGTGGTCGAGGCAACCGCCCGCACCAGGGCCCAGCGTGTGCCGATGGTGGTCGAGGCAACCTGCCGCACCAGGGCCCAGCGTGTGCCGATGGTGCTCGAGGCAACCTGCCGCACCAGGGCCCAGCGTGTGCCGATGGTGCTCGAGGCAACCGACCGCACCAGGGCCCAGCGTGTGCCGATGGTGGTCGAGGCAACCGCCCGCACCAGGGCCCAGCGTGTGCCGATGGTGGTCGAGGCTGCCGATGATGGTCGAGGCAACCTGCCGCACCAGGGCCCAGCGTGTGCCGATGGTGCTCGAGGCAACCGACCGCACCAGGGCCGAGCGTGTGCCGATGGTGCTCGAGGCAAGCGCCCGCACCAGGGCCCAGCGTGTGCCGATGGTGGTCGAGGCAACCTGCCGCACCAGGGCCCAGCGTGTGCCGATGGTGGTCGAGGCAAGCGCCCGCACCAGGGCCCAGCGTGTGCCGATGGTGGTCGAGGCAACCTGCCGCACCAGGGCCCAGCGTGTGCCGATGGTGCTCGAGGCAACCGACCGCACCAGGGCGGAGCGTGTGCCGATGGTGGTCGAGGCAAGCGCCCGGACCAGGGCCCAGCGTGTGCCGATGGTGGTCGAGGCAATCGCCCGCACCAGGGCCCAGCGTGTGCCGATGGTGGTCGAGGCAACCTGCCGCACCAGGGCCCAGCGTGTGCCGATGGTGCTCGAGGCAACCGACCGCACCAGGGCCGAGCGTGTGCCGATGGTGCTCGAGGCAAGCTGCCGCACCAGGGCCCAGCGTGTGCCGATGGTGGTCGAGGCAACCGCCCGCACCAGGGCCCAGCGTGTGCCGATGGTGATCGAGGCAACCGACCGCACCAGGGCCCAGCGTGTGCCGATGGTGCTCGAGGCAACCTGCCGCACCAGGGCCCAGCGTGTGCCGATGGTGGTCGAGGCAACCTGCCGCACCAGGGCCCAGCGTGTGCCGATGGTGGTCGAGGCAAGCGCCCGCACCAGGGCCCAGCGTGTGCCGATGGTGGTCGAGGCAACCGACCGCACCAGGGCCCAGCGTGTGCCGATGGTGCTCGAGGCAACCTGCCGCACCAGGGCCCAGCGTGTGCCGATGGTGGTCGAGGCAAGCGCCCGCACCAGGGCCCAGCGTGTGCCGATGGTGGTCGAGGCAAGCGCCCGCACCAGGGCCCAGCGTGTGCCGATGGTGGTCGAGGCAACCGACCGCACCAGGGCCGAGCGTGTGCCGATGGTGGTCGAGGCAAGCGCCCGCACCAGGGCCCAGCGTGTGCCGATGGTGGTCGAGGCAACCTGTCGCACCAGGGCCCAGCGTGTGCCGATGGTGGTCGAGGCAAGCGCCCGCACCAGGGCCCAACGTGTGCCGATGGTGCTGGGGGCAACCGCCCGCACCAGGGCCCAGCGTGTGCCGATGGTGATCGAGGCAGGCGCCCGCACCAGGGCCCAGCGTGTGCCGATGGTGGTCGAGGCAAGCGCCCGCACCAGGGCCCAGCTTTTGCCGATGGTGATCGAGGCAACCGGCCGC
>NW_028323017.1:165000-167500 GCF_047325235.1 Durio zibethinus | reverse complement strand
GGGGCAAGCGCCCGCCCCAGGGCCCAGCGTGTGTCGATGGTTATCGGGGCAACCGGCCGCACCAGGGCCCAGGGTCTGCCGATGGTGCTCGAGGCAACCGCCCGCACCAAGGCTCAGCATGTGCCGATTGTGATCGAGGCAACAACCCACACCAGGGCCCAGCTTGTGCCGATGGCGGTCGAGGCAAGTGCCCGTACCGAAGGGCAGCCTATGCCGATGATGGTCGATGCATGTGCCATCACCATGCGTCATCATGTGCCATTGATGGTCGAGGCCTTGGCCGAAGTTCGATTTTGAGCCACGGTGCCCATGCTTGGCTCCAGCATGTGCTGGTGCCGCATTTTTTTCACTCGGGACAGCATCGCCGGAGCATCGCCGGAGCATCGCCGGAGTACCGCCGGAGAACCTGACCGGCGGCATTGGGGTTCCGGCGATTGGGAGGGGGGCCGGGGGGGTGTGCGCACATGATGTGCGATGGGTGCTGGTACTTGGCCTTGTGTTGGCCCCCTATCCCTCATCAAACCTCTGAGAATTCACACCCCCTTAAAGAGCATTTGAGATTTTACAGGTTTGCTACCAGTAGCCGTTAAAGTGTCTGAAATGGGGACACTTTTTTCAAACGGTCACAAAATCTTCTCTACTTCGAGTTTTTAGCTGAATTTTTTTGTGCATGCCAACAAAAATAGAAGGATCATGCCTACAAAATTTGGGGCCAAAAATCCTTATAAAAAAATTTTAAAAAATCCCGAACCGCAAAAAGTTTCGAAAATCATGAAAAATAGAAAACGAGTCATCTTCCAACGAAACTTCACGTGAAGGCTTAGGGGACCATTGTATGAATTTACAAGCCATAAAAATGGCATTGGCACGGCAGAAATTTGAAGATGTGCCTAAACCCACCAGGGCCCAGCGTGTGCCGATGGTGCTCGAGGCAACCGCCCGCACCAGGGCCCAGCGTGTGCCGATGGTGCTCGAGGCAAGCGCCCGCACCAGGGCCCAGCGTGTGCCGACGGTGGTCGAGGCAACCGCCCGCACCAGGGCCGATAGTGTGCCGATGGTGCTCGAGGCAACCTGTCGCACCAGGGCCCAGCGTGTGCCGATGGTGATCGAGGCAACCTGCCGCACCAGGGCCCAGCGTGTGCCGATGCTGGTCGAGGCAAGCGCCCGCACCAGCGCCCAGCGTGTGCCGATGGTGCTCGAGGCAACCGACCGCACCAGGGCCCAGCGTGTGCCGATGGTGCTCGAGGCAACCTGCCGCACCAGGGCCCAGCGTGTGCCGATGGCGCTCGAGGCAAGCTCCCGCACCAGGGCCCAGCGTGTGCCGATGGTGCTCGAGGCAACCTGCCGCCCCAGGGCCCAGCGTGTGCCGATGGTGCTCGAGGCAACCTGCCGCACCAGGGCCCAGCGTGTGCGGATGGTGCTCGAGGCAAGCGCCCGCACCAGGGCCCAGCGTGTGCCGATGGTGGTCGAGGCAACCGCCCGCACCAGGGCCCAGCGTGTGCCGATGGTGCTCGAGGCAACCTGCCGCACCAGGGCCCAGCGTGTGCCGATGGTGCTCGAGGCAACCGACCGCACCAGGGCCCAGCGTGTGCCGATGGTGGTCGAGGCAACCGCCCGCACCAGGGCCCAGCGTGTGCCGATGGTGGTCGAGGCTGCCGATGATGGTCGAGGCAACCTGCCGCACCAGGGCCCAGCGTGTGCCGATGGTGCTCGAGGCAACCGACCGCACCAGGGCCGAGCGTGTGCCGATGGTGCTCGAGGCAAGCGCCCGCACCAGGGCCCAGCGTGTGCCGATGGTGGTCGAGGCAACCTGCCGCACCAGGGCCCAGCGTGTGCCGATGGTGGTCGAGGCAAGCGCCCGCACCAGGGCCCAGCGTGTGCCGATGGTGGTCGAGGCAACCTGCCGCACCAGGGCCCAGCGTGTGCCGATGGTGCTCGAGGCAACCGACCGCACCAGGGCGGAGCGTGTGCCGATGGTGGTCGAGGCAAGCGCCCGGACCAGGGCCCAGCGTGTGCCGATGGTGGTCGAGGCAATCGCCCGCACCAGGGCCCAGCGTGTGCCGATGGTGGTCGAGGCAACCTGCCGCACCAGGGCCCAGCGTGTGCCGATGGTGCTCGAGGCAACCGACCGCACCAGGGCCGAGCGTGTGCCGATGGTGCTCGAGGCAAGCTGCCGCACCAGGGCCCAGCGTGTGCCGATGGTGGTCGAGGCAACCGCCCGCACCAGGGCCCAGCGTGTGCCGATGGTGATCGAGGCAACCGACCGCACCAGGGCCCAGCGTGTGCCGATGGTGCTCGAGGCAACCTGCCGCACCAGGGCCCAGCGTGTGCCGATGGTGGTCGAGGCAACCTGCCGCACCAGGGCCCAGCGTGTGCCGATGGTGGTCGAGGCAAGCGCCCGCACCAGGGCCCAGCGTGTGCCGATGGTGGTCGAGGCAACCGACCGCACCAGGGCCCAGCGTGTGCCGATGGTGCTCGAGGCAACCTGCCGCACCAGGGC
>NW_028323017.1:152500-155000 GCF_047325235.1 Durio zibethinus | reverse complement strand
GCCGATGGTGGTCGAGGCAACCGCTCGCACCAGGGCCCAGCGTGTGCCGATGGTGGTCGAGGCAAGCGCCCGCACCAAGGCCGAGCGTGTGCCGATGGTGGTCGAGGCAAGCGCCCGCACCAGGGCCCAGCGTGTGCCGATGGTGGTCGAGGCAAGCGCCCTCACCAAGGCCGAGCGTGTGCCGATGGTGGTCGAGGCAACCGGCCGCACCAAGGGCCGGCGTGTGCCGATGGTGTTCGAGGCAACCGCCCGCACCAGGGCCCAGCGTGTGCCGATGGTGGTCGAGCCAGGAGCCCGCACCAAGGGCCGGCTTGTGCCGATGGTGTTCGAGGCAACCGCCCGCACCAGGGCCCTGCGTGTGCCTATGGTGCTGGGGGCAACCGCCCGCACCAGGGCCCAGCGTGTGCCGATGGTGCTGGGGGCAAGCGCCCGCACCAGGGCCCAGCGTGTGCCGATGGTGCTGGGGGCAACCGCCCGGACCAGGGCCCAACGTGTGCCGATGGTGGTCGAGGGAACCGCCCGCACCAGGGCCCAGCGTGTGCCGATGGTGCTCGGGGCAACCGGCCGCACCAGGGCCCAGGGTCTGCCGATGGTGCTCGAGGCAACCGCCCGCACCAAGGCTCAGCATGTGCCGATTGTGATCGAGGCAACAACCCACGCCAGGGCCCAGCTTGTGTCGATGGCGGTCGAGGCAAGTGCCCGTACCGAAGGGCAGCCTATGCCGATGATGGTCGATGCATGTGCCATCACCATGCGTCATCATGTGCCATTGATGGTCGAGGCCTTGGCCGAAGTTCGATTTTGAGCCACGGTGCCCATGCTTGGCTCCAGCATGTGCTGGTGCCGCATTTTTTTCACTCGGGACAGCATCGCCGGAGCATCGCCGGAGTACCGCCGGAGAACCTGACCGGCGGCATTGGGGTTCCGGCGATTGGGAGGGGGGCCGGGGGGGTGTGCGCACATGATGTGCGATGGGTGCTGGTACTTGGCCTTGTGTTGGCCCCCTATCCCTCATCAAACCTCTGAGAATTCACACCCCCTTAAAGAGCATTTGAGATTTTACAGGTTTGCTACCAGTAGCCGTTAAAGTGTCTGAAATGGGGACACTTTTTTCAAACGGTCACAAAATCTTCTCTACTTCGAGTTTTTAGCTGAATTTTTTTGTGCATGCCAACAAAAATAGAAGGATCATGCCTACAAAATTTGGGGCCAAAAATCCTTATAAAAAAATTTTAAAAAATCACGAACCGCAAAAAGTTTCGAAAATCGTGAAAAATAGAAAACGAGTCATCTTCCAACGAAACTTCACGTGAAGGCTTAGGGGACCATTGTATGAATTTACAAGCCATAAAAATGGCATTGGCACGGCAGAAATTTGAAGATGTGCCTAAACCCACCAGGGCCCAGCGTGTGCCGATGGTGCTCGAGGCAACCGCCCGCACCAGGGCCCAGCGTGTGCCGATGGTGCTCGAGGCAAGCGCCCGCACCAGGGCCGATAGTGTGCCGATGGTGCTCGAGGCAACCTGTCGCACCAGGGCCCAGCGTGTGCCGATGGTGATCGAGGCAACCTGCCGCACCAGGGCCCAGCGTGTGCCGATGGTGGTCGAGGCAAGCGCCCGCACCAGCGCCCAGCGTGTGCCGATGGTGGTCGAGGCAACCGACCGCACCAGGGCCCTGCGTGTGCCGATGGTGCTCGAGGCAACTTGCCGCACCAGGGCCCAGCGTGTGCCGATGGCGCTCGAGGCAAGCTCCCGCACCAGGGCCCAGCGTGTGCCGATGGTGCTCGAGGCAACCTGCCGCACCAGGGCCCAGCGTGTGCCGATGGTGGTCGAGGCAAGCGCCCGCACCAGGGCCCAGCGTGTGCCGATGGTGGTCGAGGCAACCGCCCGCACCAGGGCCCAGCGTGTGCCGATGGCGCTCGAGGCAACCTGCCGCACCAGGGCCCAGCGTGTGCCGATGGTGCTCGAGGCAACCGCCCGCACCAGGGCCGATAGTGTGCCGATGGTGCTCGAGGCAACCTGTTGCACCAGGGCCCAGCGTGTGCCGATGGTGATCGAGGCAACCTGCCGCACCAGGGCCCAGCGTGTGCCGATGGTGGTCGAGGCAAGCGCCCGCACCAGCGCCCAGCGTGTGCCGATGGTGCTCGAGGCAACCGACCGCACCAGGGCCCAGCGTGTGCCGATGGTGCTCGAGGCAACTTGCCGAACCAGGGCCCAGCGTGTGTCGATGGCGCTCGAGGCAAGCTCCCGCACCAGGGCCCAGCGTGTGCCGATGGTGCTCGAGGCAACCTGCCGCACCAGGGCCCAGCGTGTGCCGATGGTGCTCGAGGCAAGCGCCCGCACCAGGGCCCAGCGTGTGCCGATGGTGGTCGAGGCAACCGCCCGCACCAGGGCCCAACGTGTGCCGATGGTGGTCGAGGCAACCTGCCGCACCAGGGCCCAGCGTGTGCCGATGGTGCTCGAGGCAACCTGCCGCACCAGGGCCCAGCGTGTGCCGATGG
>NW_028323017.1:135000-142500 GCF_047325235.1 Durio zibethinus | reverse complement strand
GCTCGGCTCCCTTTTTTTGCATGCAAGCCAACCGATCGAGGCCATGGGCGCCTGCCGGTCACCGGAGCAACCAGTCGCCGGACAAAAATCGCCGGAAGGCATGCACGCCCTGTATTTCGTTCGAGGGACGTTGGCCGGGGTGCACGCAATGGGAGGCCCATCGCGCACACCTACTCCCCCCGTGGGGGGGGGGAGAGGGGGTGCCGGACCACCACCCCCTAAAGAGCATTAGAGATTTTACAGATATGCTACCAGTAGACGTTAAAATGTCTGAAACGGGGACACTTTTTCCAAACAAGCAAATCCCACACCGAGGGTGCGCAGGTGCCGATGGTGGTCGAGGCATGTGCCCGCAACAAGGGCCAACGTGAGCCGATGGTGGTCGAGGCAACCGCCCGCACCAGCTCGAGGCATGTGCCCACACCAAGGCCCGGCATGTATCGATGGTGTTCGACGTAGGGGCCATCTTCTGCTGATGGTGGTCGAGGCAAGAGCCCGCACCAAGGGCCAGCGTGTGCCCATGGTGCTCGAGGCAACCGTCCGCACCAGGGCCCGAGGCAACCGCCCGCACCAGGGCCCAGCGTGTGCCGATGGTGCTCGAGGCAACCGCCCGCACCAAGGGCCGGCTTGTGCCGATGGTGTTCGAGGCAACCGCCCGCACCAGGGCCCAGCGTGTGCCGATGGTGGTCGAGGCAACCGCCAGCACCAGGGCCCAGCGTGTGCCGATGGTGGTCGAGGCAACCGCCCGCACCAGGGCCCAGCGTGTGCCGATGGTGGTCGAGGCAAGCGCCCGCACCAAGGCCCAGTGTCACGGTCCGCGCGTTCCTCCTATTGAAACCACGCGTCCGTGTGGCACCAAGACTAATCCTAGAAGGTCAGCCTTCTATCGTGCCCATTTTTCGTCGCGGACAACCCTATTCCAGTCCACGATCCTCGAATGCTCATAGGGATGCATAGTCCCAGTTCTCATAGCCTTGAGGCCTCTTGACATGGTGCGAACCCAACATCATGCCCGCCCGCATCATTCGCAGGCTCCTATATTGAGTTTACGCCAGCACCCCACCTAAGCTGGTCAGCAGCCCAGCTCGGAGCCTCTAGGCTCACTTCGTCCCACGAGACTCGGTTCTTAGGGCTCAGGCCCTTAGCAACAGTATCGACTGCCCGCACGCATGATTGACACCCTACATCATGCTGGTCCCGCAAGGAGACTTGGGTGGACTGCCCCAGTGGCAGCACACCATCCCGACTGGCCGCAGGGGTCTAGCAGCATGCCTACCCGCTAGCCCGCACGCCCCTTTTTCTCGATGGCATCCCTCATACGTAAACACCATCACATGATCCTTCCGGCTCGAGGAGGGGAAACCGAGGGGCATAACGGATTCTACCGTCCAACCCCCTGTCTCAATGCAAAGGCGCGATACGAGGCCCGCCGGCCCCAACCGTCCCCGGGTTTACCTTACCCGAGAAAACATCGTGCCACGCTCGTGACCCTACGATGCCCGCCCACCTAGACACCACGAGTGCCTAGGAGTAGCTCACTTCAGACTAGCCAGGCCCCCGCCTGCCCGCTAGCCAAGGGGGTGGTGGAGAGCTGACACCAATCATCCCCCTATAAAGAGCGTTAGAGATTTTCCCACTACGCTACCAGTGACCGTAAGAATGTCTGAAACGGGGACACTTTTCTGCCCAGCCATCTCGGGGCCTTTCTCCGGCTAACTCAGGGCCCCGTAACCTTCCCTTTGGTCACCATTGCTCCTTGATACTGCTCGTTGCTCCACCAACCCACTCGAAGGTGCCCGCACATTGCTTCCACTAATGGCACCCGCCAGGATACTTGGCTTGAAGGTGTCCGACCACTGTCTCGAACTTCCCCGCGTATCTTGCGGCCCGGGGCTCCCATTGCCCCTACAACATGTTAGCATCATGTTCCAAAGCTCCGAATGCACGCCTTCATTCCTTAGAACCGCTTTCCCGCCAGCTCGGTCTCGACCGCTGCTCGGTTCAGGGTCAGTCATGGCAGGACCAAGGCCTGACCATGACACTCTCCCCCACTTACTATGTCGATGCCCTCATCGACGCCAAGACCACACCCAACTATCCTGTTGCACACAGCTGACATTTCCTCATATGTCTCTCACTGGTGCTCTCAAGGATTGGGTCGAGGTCCCGTCACATGAGGCACCGTGCACAGTACTCGTCCATTGTTGGTGTAGATTGGTCCCATTGTTGCTCAGCTTTGTTGTAGTTCGAACCGCCTAACCTATCTTGGTTGTATTCATATGGGTCATACCATGGCTTCATCCCTTGATCATTGTCAGGTTGCGACCTCGAGGTGCCCTCATTGATCAATGACCCTCAGTAGAATGAATGACCACCGCTTTGCCACTCATTTGGTGCGTCCCACCGGACGTGACCCCTCACACCAACTGCACGCTTGCAGCATCAACTCACTGATGCGCCCCTCTGGACGTGATGCTTAGGTCAACCGCACTCATACGGCACCCTATATGATGACCCTAGCATAGTGGCATTCAAGCACCTTGGTCATCTCCCAACTTGGGTCCTCTCGGCCCCTCCAAGGTCACCTCTCTAGGTGTGGCCCTCAGGCCAACCGCCCCCAAGACGGCACCTTAAAGCGTGCTAATTCGGTCTTTGCCCCCGGCTTGAACACTATGCTCCATCGCCCAAGCTCCTTTATCTTGGCTCAGTCTCGGGGGGGGGGAATTGACAGGTCTCCCCCACTTTTACTGGAAACTCGGCACAGCATTATGCGCAACCCTGTCTCCTCGATGGTTCTATTGCTCGATAGTTTTGATTCCAGCCCAGTTCCTAGGGCGTCCCAAAATCCGCTTATACTCGGAGACCCACTGATCTACCAGCACTTCTAGCCCACTGATTTGTTTGACTCGAGGATTCACCCGCTCGATCCTCAAGGTCCACTGACCTGCACGACTGAGGCCTTGTCAACTGGCCGTTTTCCCTTTCTTGTTCCATTGGAAAACATCCTGTCGTGGCCCACTGACCACCACTACTCGTGAAGCCTTCCCTTTCGGCCAATACAAGTTCAATATCCTGGTTCACACACACACTCTCGTGATCCTCTGACCACAAGAACTCATGGTCCACTGACCAACGTAGCTCATGGTCCACTGACCATCTCGCTTGTGGCTTCAATCTTCAGCCACTTCATACTCTTCTGTGTAGTAGTCTCATGCTTGGACCCAAATACTTCGGCTTGCACCCCCCCTGGGGCACCTGCACCATACATCAAGTGCACACATTAGTAATTAATCTTGCAACTCGACACCCCCTGCCCCTCAGGACAAGGTTCACTCGGCCCACGTGGCCTTACACAACACCATTTCCTGGTGTAAGACCCTTTTCGGATCTCGGTCTCACTACGGTTCCTTTCACCGTAAAGGCATCACATGCCACAACATATGCCAACACCTTTTTCTAGGTGAGGCTAGACTCTGGTGCCCTTTTTCTAGGCGTCCAAGAGTCTACTCGAGAGCCATTTTACATAGGCCCAATATTTCCCATCGCATGCAACGGTGGCCCTTTCCCGAGCCCCCATAGGCACAAAAACTGCATTTGTGTCTCGATAGCTCCATTCGGGCTTGGCACCACCGTAATTTCGCATCACCAGACCCACACATGGGGTCGCGTAACTCTCGCCACTGAGCCAACCTAGGCTCTGATACCAAGTGTCACGGTCCGCGCGTTCCTCCTATTGAAACCACGCGTCCGTGTGGCACCAAGACTAATCCTAGTCAAGGTCAGCCTTCTATCGTGCCCATTTTTCGTCGCGGACAACCCTATTCCAGTCCACGATCCTCGAATGCTCATAGGGATGCATAGTCCCAGTTCTCATAGCCTTGAGGCCTCTTGACATGGTGCGAACCCAACATCATGCCCGCCCGCATCATTCGCAGGCTCCTATATTGAGTTTACGCCAGCACCCCACCTAAGCTGGTCAGCAGCCCAGCTCGGAGCCTCTAGGCTCACTTCGTCCCACGAGACTCGGTTCTTAGGGCTCAGGCCCTTAGCAACAGTATCGACTGCCCGCACGCATGATTGACACCCTACATCATGCTGGTCCCGCAAGGAGACTTGGGTGGACTGCCCCAGTGGCAGCACACCATCCCGACTGGCCGCAGGGGTCTAGCAGCATGCCTACCCGCTAGCCCGCACGCCCCTTTTTCTCGATGGCATCCCTCATACGTAAACACCATCACATGATCCTTCCGGCTCGAGGAGGGGAAACCGAGGGGCATAACGGATTCTACCGTCCAACCCCCTGTCTCAATGCAAAGGCGCGATACGAGGCCCGCCGGCCCCAACCGTCCCCGGGTTTACCTTACCCGAGAAAACATCGTGCCACGCTCGTGACCCTACGATGCCCGCCCACCTAGACACCACGAGTGCCTAGGAGTAGCTCACTTCAGACTAGCCAGGCCCCCGCCTGCCCGCTAGCCAAGGGGGTGGTGGAGAGCTGACACCAATCATCCCCCTATAAAGAGCGTTAGAGATTTTCCCACTACGCTACCAGTGACCGTAAGAATGTCTGAAACGGGGACACTTTTCTGCCCAGCCATCTCGGGGCCTTTCTCCGGCTAACTCAGGGCCCCGTAACCTTCCCTTTGGTCACCATTGCTCCTTGATACTGCTCGTTGCTCCACCAACCCACTCGAAGGTGCCCGCACATTGCTTCCACTAATGGCACCCGCCAGGATACTTGGCTTGAAGGTGTCCGACCACTGTCTCGAACTTCCCCGCGTATCTTGCGGCCCGGGGCTCCCATTGCCCCTACAACATGTTAGCATCATGTTCCAAAGCTCCGAATGCACGCCTTCATTCCTTAGAACCGCTTTCCCGCCAGCTCGGTCTCGACCGCTGCTCGGTTCAGGGTCAGTCATGGCAGGACCAAGGCCTGACCATGACACCGAGCGTGTGCCGATGGTGGTCGAGGCAAGCGCCCGCACCAGGGCCCAGCGTGTGCCGATGGTGGTTGAGGCAAGCGCCCTCACCAAGGCCGAGCGTGTGCCGATGGTGGTCGAGGCAACCGCCCGCACCAGGGCCCAGCGTGTGCCGATGGTGGTCGAGGCAAGCGCCCGCACCAAGGCCGAGCGTGTGCCGATGGTGGTCGAGGCAAGCGCCCGCACCAGGGCCCAGCGTGTGCCGATGGTGGTCGAGGCAAGCGCCCTCACCAAGGCCGAGCGTGTGCCGATGGTGGTCGAGGCAACCGGCCGCACCAAGGGCCGGCGTGTGCCGATGGTGTTCGAGGCAACCGCCCGCACCAGGGCCCAGCGTGTGCCGATGGTGGTCGAGCCAGGAGCCCGCACCAAGGGCCGGCTTGTGCCGATGGTGTTCGGGGCAACCGCCCGCACCAGGGCCCTGCGTGTGCCTATGGTGCTGGGGGCAACCGCCCGCACCAGGGCCCAGCGTGTGCCGATGGTGCTGGGGGCAAGCGCCCGCACCAGGGCCCAGCGTGTGCCGATGGTGCTGGGGGCAACCGCCCGGACCAGGGCCCAACGTGTGCCGATGGTGGTCGAGGGAACCGCCCGCACCAGGGCCCAGCGTGTGCCGATGGTGCTCGGGGCAACCGGCCGCACCAGGGCCCAGGGTCTGCCGATGGTGCTCGAGGCAACCGCCCGCACCAAGGCTCAGCATGTGCCGATTGTGATCGAGGCAACAACCCACACCAGGGCCCAGCTTGTGCCGATGGCGGTCGAGGCAAGTGCCCGTACCGAAGGGCAGCCTATGCCGATGATGGTCGATGCATGTGCCATCACCATGCGTCATCATGTGCCATTGATGGTCGAGGCCTTGGCCGAAGTTCGATTTTGAGGCACGGTGCCCATGCTTGGCTCCAGCATGTGCTGGTGCCGCATTTTTTTCACTCGGGACAGCATCGCCGGAGCATCGCCGGAGTACCGCCGGAGAACCTGACCGGCGGCATTGGGGTTCCGGCGATTGGGAGGGGGGCCGGGGGGGTGTGCGCACATGATGTGCGATGGGTGCTGGTACTTGGCCTTGTGTTGGCCCCCTATCCCTCATCAAACCTCTGAGAATTCACACCCCCTTAAAGAGCATTTGAGATTTTACAGGTTTGCTACCAGTAGCCGTTAAAGTGTCTGAAATGGGGACACTTTTTTCAAACGGTCACAAAATCTTCTCTACTTCGAGTTTTTAGCTGAATTTTTTTGTGCATGCCAACAAAAATAGAAGGATCATGCCTACAAAATTTGGGGCCAAAAATCCTTATAAAAAAATTTTAAAAAATCACAAACCGCAAAAAGTTTCGAAAATCGTGATAAATAGAAAACGAGTCATCTTCCAACGAAACTTCACGTGAAGGCTTAGGGGACCATTGTATGAATTTACAAGCCATAAAAATGGCATTGGCACGGCAGAAATTTGAAGATGTGCCTAAACCCACCAGGGCCCAGCGTGTGCCGATGGTGCTCGAGGCAACCGCCCGCACCAGGGCCGATAGTGTGCCGATGGTGCTCGAGGCAACCTGTCGCACCAGGGCCCAGCGTGTGCCGATGGTGATCGAGGCAACCAGCCGCACCAGGGCCCAGCGTGTGCCGATGGTGGTCGAGGCAAGCGCCCGCACCAGCGCCCAGCGTGTGCCGATGGTGGTCGAGGCAACCGACCGCACCAGGGCCCTGCGTGTGCCGATGGTGTTCGAGGCAACTTGCCGCACCAGGGCCCAGCGTGTGCCGATGGCGCTCGAGGCAAGCTCCCGCACCAGGGCCCAGCGTGTGCCGATGGTGCTCGAGGCAACCTGCCGCACCAGGGCCCAGCGTGTGCCGATGGTGCTCGAGGCAAGCGCCCGCACCAGGGCCCAGCGTGTGCCGATGGTGGTCGAGGCAACCGCCCGCACCAGGGCCCAGCGTGTGCCGATGGCGCTCGAGGCAACCTGCCGCACCAGGGCCCAGCGTGTGCCGATGGTGCTCGAGGCAACCGCCCGCACCAGGGCCGATAGTGTGCCGATGGTGCTCGAGGCAACCTGTTGCACCAGGGCCCAGCGTGTGCCGATGGTGATCGAGGCAACCTGCCGCACCAGGGCCCAGCGTGTGCCGATGGTGGTCGAGGCAAGCGCCCGCACCAGCGCCCAGCGTGTGCCGATGGTGCTCGAGGCAACCGACCGCACCAGGGCCCAGCGTGTGCCGATGGTGCTCGAGGCAACTTGCCGAACCAGGGCCCAGCGTGTGTCGATGGCGCTCGAGGCAAGCTCCCGCACCAGGGCCCAGCGTGTGCCGATGGTGCTCGAGGCAACCTGCCGCACCAGGGCCCAGCGTGTGCCGATGGTGCTCGAGGCAAGCGCCCGCACCAGGGCCCAGCGTGTGCCGATGGTGGTCGAGGCAACCGCCCGCACCAGGGCCCAGCGTGTGCCGATGGTGGTCGAGGCAACCTGCCGCACCAGGGCCCAGCGTGTGCCGATGGTGCTCGAGGCAACCTGCCGCACCAGGGCCCAGCGTGTGCCGATGG
>NW_028323017.1:120000-125000 GCF_047325235.1 Durio zibethinus | reverse complement strand
CTCGGCTCCCTTTTTTTGCATGCAAGCCAACCGATCGAGGCCATGGGCGCCTGCCGGTCACCGGAGCAACCAGTCGCCGGACAAAAATCGCCGGAAGGCATGCACGCCCTGTATTTCGTTCGAGGGACGTTGGCCGGGGTGCACGCAATGGGAGGCCCATCGCGCACACCTACTCCCCCCGTGGGGGGGGGGAGAGGGGGTGCCGGACCACCACCCCCTAAAGAGCATTAGAGATTTTACAGATATGCTACCAGTAGACGTTAAAATGTCTGAAACGGGGACACTTTTTCCAAACAAGCAAATCCCACACCGAGGGTGCGCAGGTGCCGATGGTGGTCGAGGCATGTGCCCGCAACAAGGGCCAACGTGAGCCGATGGTGGTCGAGGCAACCGCCCGCACCAGCTCGAGGCATGTGCCCACACCAAGGCCCGGCATGTATCGATGGTGTTCGACGTAGGGGCCATCTTCTGCTGATGGTGGTCGAGGCAAGAGCCCGCACCAAGGGCCAGCGTGTGCCCATGGTGCTCGAGGCAACCGTCCGCACCAGGGCCCGAGGCAACCGCCCGCACCAGGGCCCAGCGTGTGCCGATGGTGCTCGAGGCAACCGCCCGCACCAGGGCCCAGCGTGTGCCGATGGTGCTCGAGGCAACCGCCCGCACCAAGGGCCGGCTTGTGCCGATGGTGTTCGAGGCAACCGCCCGCACCAGGGCCCAGCGTGTGCCGATGGTGGTCGAGGCAACCGCCAGCACCAGGGCCCAGCGTGTGCCGATGGTGGTCGAGGCAACCGCCCGCACCAGGGCCCAGCGTGTGCCGATGGTGGTCGAGGCAAGCGCCCGCACCAAGGCCGAGCGTGTGCCGATGGTGGTCGAGGCAAGCGCCCGCACCAGGGCCCAGCGTGTGCCGATGGTGGTCGAGGCAAGCGCCCTCACCAAGGCCAAGCGTGTGCCGATGGTGGTCGAGGCAACCGCCCGCACCAGGGCCCAGCGTGTGCCGATGGTGGTCGAGGCAAGCGCCCGCACCAAGGCCGAGCGTGTGCCGATGGTGGTCGAGGCAAGCGCCCGCACCAGGGCCCAGCGTGTGCCGATGGTGGTCGAGGCAAGCGCCCTCACCAAGGCCGAGCGTGTGCTGATGGTGGTCGAGGCAACCGGCCGCACCAAGGGCCGGCGTGTGCCGATGGTGTTCGAGGCAACCGCCCGCACCAGGGCCCAGCGTGTGCCGATGGTGGTCGAGCCAGGAGCCCGCACCAAGGGCCGGCTTGTGCCGATGGTGTTCGGGGCAACCGCCCGCACCAGGGCCCTGCGTGTGCCTATGGTGCTGGGGGCAACCGCCCGCACCAGGGCCCAGCGTGTGCCGATGGTGCTGGGGGCAAGCGCCCGCACCAGGGCCCAGCGTGTGCCGATGGTGCTGGGGGCAACCGCCCGGACCAGGGCCCAACGTGTGCCGATGGTGGTCGAGGGAACCGCCCGCACCAGGGCCCAGCGTGTGCCGATGGTGCTCGGGGCAACCGGCCGCACCAGGGCCCAGGGTCTGCCGATGGTGCTCGAGGCAACCGCCCGCACCAAGGCTCAGCATGTGCCGATTGTGATCGAGGCAACAACCCACACCAGGGCCCAGCTTGTGCCGATGGCGGTCGAGGCAAGTGCCCGTACCGAAGGGCAGCCTATGCCGATGATGGTCGATGCATGTGCCATCACCATGCGTCATCATGTGCCATTGATGGTCGAGGCCTTGGCCGAAGTTCGATTTTGAGCCACGGTGCCCATGCTTGGCTCCAGCATGTGCTGGTGCCGCATTTTTTTCACTCGGGACAGCATCGCCGGAGCATGTCCGGAGTACCGCCGGAGAACCTGACCGGCGGCATTGGGGTTCCGGCGATTGGGAGGGGGGCCGGGGGGGTGTGCGCACATGATGTGCGATGGGTGCTGGTACTTGGCCTTGTGTTGGCCCCCTATCCCTCATCAAACCTCTGAGAATTCACACCCCCTTAAAGAGCATTTGAGATTTTACAGGTTTGCTACCAGTAGCCGTTAAAGTGTCTGAAATGGGGACACTTTTTTCAAACGGTCACAAAATCTTCTCTACTTCGAGTTTTTAGCTGAATTTTTTTGTGCATGCCAACAAAAATAGAAGGATCATGCCTACAAAATTTGGGGCCAAAAATCCTTATAAAAAAATTTTAAAAAATCACGAACCGCAAAAAGTTTCGAAAATCGTGAAAAATAGAAAACGAGTCATCTTCCAACGAAACTTCACGTGAAGGCTTAGGGGACCATTGTATGAATTTACAAGCCATAAAAATGGCATTGGCACGGCAGAAATTTGAAGATGTGCCTAAACCCACCAGGGCCCAGCGTGTGCCGATGGTGCTCGAGGCAACCGCCCGCACCAGGGCCCGGCGTGTGCCGATGGTGCTCGAGGCAAGCGCCCGCACCAGGGCCGATAGTGTGCCGATGGTGCTCGAGGCAACCTGTCGCACCAGGGCCCAGCGTGTGCCGATGGTGATCGAGGCAACCAGCCGCACCAGGGCCCAGCGTGTGCCGATGGTGGTCGAGGCAAGCGCCCGCACCAGCGCCCAGCGTGTGCTGATGGTGGTCGAGGCAACCGACCGCACCAGGGCCCTGCGTGTGCCGATGGTGCTCGAGGCAACTTGCCGCACCAGGGCCCAGCGTGTGCCGATGGCGCTCGAGGCAAGCTCCCGCACCAGGGCCCAGCGTGTGCCGATGGTGCTCGAGGCAACCTGCCGCACCAGGGCCCAGCGTGTGCCGATGGTGCTCGAGGCAAGCGCCCGCACCAGGGCCCAGCGTGTGCCGATGGTGGTCGAGGCAACCGCCCACACCAGGGCCCAGCGTGTGCCGATGGCGCTCGAGGCAACCTACCGCACCAGGGCCCAGCGTGTGCCGATGGTGCTCGAGGCAACCGCCCGCACCAGGGCCGATAGTGTGCCGATGGTGCTCGAGGCAACCTGTTGCACCAGGGCCCAGCGTGTGCCGATGGTGATCGAGGCAACCTGCCGCACCAGGGCCCAGCGTGTGCCGATGGTGGTCGAGGCAAGCGCCCGCACCAGCGCCCAGCGTGTGCCGATGGTGCTCGAGGCAACCGACCGCACCAGGGCCCAGCGTGTGCCGATGGTGCTCGAGGCAACTTGCCGAACCAGGGCCCAGCGTGTGTCGATGGCGCTCGAGGCAAGCTCCCGCACCAGGGCCCAGCGTGTGCCGATGGTGCTCGAGGCAACCTGCCGCACCAGGGCCCAGCGTGTGCCGATGGTGCTCGAGGCAAGCGCCCGCACCAGGGCCCAGCGTGTGCCGATGGTGGTCGAGGCAACCGCCCGCACCAGGGCCCAGCGTGTGCCGATGGTGGTCGAGGCAACCTGCCGCACCAGGGCCCAGCGTGTGCCGATGGTGCTCGAGGCAACCTGCCGCACCAGGGCCCAGCGTGTGCCGATGGTGCTCGAGGCAAACGACCGCACCAGGGCCCAGCGTGTGCCGATTCGTCTCGAGGCAAGCGCCCGCACCAGGGCCCAGCGTGTGCCGATGGTGGTCGAGGCTGCCGATGGTGGTCGAGGCAACCTGCCGCACCAGGGCCCAGCGTGTGCCGATGGTGCTCGAGGCAACCGACCGCACCAGGTCCGAGCGTGTGCCGATGGTGCTCGAGGCAAGCGCCCGCACCAGGGCCCAGCGTGTGCCGATGGTGGTCGAGGCAACCTGCCGCACCAGGGCCCAGCGTGTGCCGATGGTGCTCGAGGCAACCTGCCGCACCAGGGCCCAGCGTGTGCCGATGGTGGTCGAGGCAAGCGCCCGCACCAGGGCCCAGCGTGTGCCGATGGTGGTCTAGGCAACCGCCCGCACCAGGGCCCAGCGTGTGCCGATGGTGGTCGAGGCAACCTGCCGCACCAGGGCCCAGCGTGTCTCGATGGTGGTCGAGGCAACCTGCCGCACCAGGGCCCAGCGTGTGCCGATGGTGCTCGAGGCAACCGACCGCACCAGGGCGGAGCGTGTGCCGATGGTGGTCGAGGCAGGCGCCCGCACCAGGGCCCAGCGTGTGCCGATGGTGCTCGTGGCAACCGACCGCACCAGGGCCGACTGTGTGCCGATGGTGCTCGAGGCAAGCTGCCGCACCAGGGCCCAGCGTGTGCCGATGGTGGTCGAGGCAACCGCCCGCACCAGGGCCCAGCGTGTGCCGATGGTGGTCGAGGCAACCGCCCGCACCAGGGCCCAGCGTGTGCCGATGGTGCTCGAGGCAACCTGCCGCACCAGGGCCCAGCGTGTGCCGATGGTGCTCGAGGCAACCGACCGCACCAGGGCGGAGCGTGTGCCGATGGTGGTCGAGGCAAGCGCCCGCACCAGGGCCCAGCGTGTGCCGATGGTGCTCGAGGCAACCGACCGCACCAGGGCCGAGCGTGTGCCGATGGTGCTCGAGGCAAGCTGCCGCACCAGGGCCCAGCGTGTGCCGATGGTGGTCGAGGCAACCGCCCGCACCAGGGCCCAGCGTCTGCCGATGGTGATCGAGGCAACCGACCGCACCAGGGCCCAGCGTGTGCCGATGGTGCTCGAGGCAACCTGCCGCACCAGGGCCCAGCGTGTGCCGATGGTGGTCGAGGCAACCTGCCGCACCAGGGCCCAGCGTGTGCCGATGGTGGTCGAGGCAAGTGCCCGCACCAGGGCCCAGCATGTGCCGATGGTGCTCGAGGCAACCGACCGCACCAGGGCCCAGCGTGTGCCGATGGTGGTCGAGGCAAGCGCCCGCACCAGGGCCCAGCGTGTGCCGATGGTGGTCGAGGCAACCTGTCGCACAGGGCCCAGCTTTTGCCGATGGTGATCGAGGCAACCGGTCGCTCCAGGGCCCAGCGTGTGCCGATGGTTATCGGGGCAACCGGCCGCACCAGGGCCCAGGGTCTGCCGATGGTGCTCGAGGCAACCGCCCGCACCAAGGCTCAGCATGTGCCGCTGGTGATCGAGGCAACAACCCACACCAGGGCCCAGCTTGTGCCGATGGCGGTCGA
>NW_028323017.1:107500-110000 GCF_047325235.1 Durio zibethinus | reverse complement strand
CGCACCAAGGCTCAGCATGTGCCGATTGTGATCGAGGCAACAACCCACACCAGGGCCCAGCTTGTGCCGATGGCGGTCGAGGCAAGTGCCCGTACCGAAGGGCAGCCTATGCCGATGATGGTCGATGCATGTGCCATCACGATGCGTCATCATGTGCCATTGATGGTCGAGGCCTTGGCCGAAGTTCGATTTTGAGCCACGGTGCCCATGCTTGGCTCCAGCATGTGCTGGTGCCGCATTTTTTTCACTCGGGACAGCATCGCCGGAGCATCGCCGGAGTACCGCCGGAGAACCTGACCGGCGGCATTGGGGTTCCGGCGATTGGGAGGGGGGCCGGGGGGGTGTGCGCACATGATGTGCGATGGGTGCTGGTACTTGGCCTTGTGTTGGCCCCCTATCCCTCATCAAACCTCTGAGAATTCACACCCCCTTAAAGAGCATTTGAGATTTTACAGGTTTGCTACCAGTAGCCGTTAAAGTGTCTGAAATGGGGACACTTTTTTCAAACGGTCACAAAATCTTCTCTACTTCGAGTTTTTAGCTGAATTTTTTTGTGCATGCCAACAAAAATAGAAGGATCATGCCTACAAAATTTGGGGCCAAAAATCCTTATAAAAAAATTTTAAAAAATCACGAACCGCAAAAAGTTTCGAAAATCGTGAAAAATAGAAAACGAGTCATCTTCCAACGAAACTTCACGTGAAGGCTTAGGGGACCATTGTATGAATTTACAAGCCATAAAAATGGCATTGGCACGGCAGAAATTTGAAGATGTGCCTAAACCCACCAGGGCCCAGCGTGTGCCGATGGTGCTCGAGGCAACCGCCCGCACCAGGGCCCAGCGTGTGCCGATGGTGCTCGAGGCAAGCGCCCGCACCAGGGCCGATAGTGTGCCGATGGTGCTCGAGGCAACCTGTCGCACCAGGGCCCAGCGTGTGCCGATGGTGATCGAGGCAACCTGCCGCACCAGGGCCCAGCGTGTGCCGATGGTGGTCGAGGCAAGCGCCCGCACCAGCGCCCAGCGTGTGCCGATGGTGGTCGAGGCAACCGACCGCACCAGGGCCCTGCGTGTGCCGATGGTGCTCGAGGCAACTTGCCGCACCAGGGCCCAGCGTGTGCCGATGGCGCTCGAGGCAAGCTCCCGCACCAGGGCCCAGCGTGTGCCGATGGTGCTCGACGCAACCTGCCGCACCAGGGCCCAGCGTGTGCCGATGGTGCTCGAGGCAAGCGCCCGCACCAGGGCCCAGCGTGTGCCGATGGTGCTCGAGGCAACCTGCCGCACCAGGGCCCAGCGTGTGCCGATGGTGCTCGAGGCAACCGCCCGCACCAGGGCCGATAGTGTGCCGATGGTGCTCGAGGCAACCTGTTGCACCAGGGCCCAGCGTGTGCCGATGGTGATCGAGGCAACCTGCCGCACCAGGGCCCAGCGTGTGCCGATGGTGGTCGAGGCAAGCGCCCGCACCAGCGCCCAGCGTGTGCCGATGGTGCTCGAGGCAACCGACCGCACCAGGGCCCAGCGTGTGCCGATGGTGCTCGAGGCAACTTGCCGAACCAGGGCCCAGCGTGTGTCGATGGCGCTCGAGGCAAGCTCCCGCACCAGGGCCCAGCGTGTGCCGATGGTGCTCGAGGCAACCTGCCGCACCAGGGCCCAGCGTGTGCCGATGGTGCTCGAGGCAAGCGCCCGCACCAGGGCCCAGCGTGTGCCGATGGTGGTCGAGGCAACCGCCCGCACCAGGGCCCAGCGTGTGCCGATGGTGGTCGAGGCAACCTGCCGCACCAGGGCCCAGCGTGTGCCGATGGTGCTCGAGGCAACCTGCCGCACCAGGGCCCAGCGTGTGCCGATGGTGCTCGAGGCAAACGACCGCACCAGGGCCCAGCGTGTGCCGATTCGTCTCGAGGCAAGCGCCCGCACCAGGGCCCAGCGTGTGCCGATGGTGGTCGAGGCTGCCGATGGTGGTCGAGGCAACCTGCCGCACCAGGGCCCAGCGTGTGCCGATGGTGCTCGAGGCAACCGACCGCACCAGGGCCGAGCGTGTGCCGATGGTGCTCGAGGCAAGCGCCCGCACCAGGGCCCAGCGTGTGCCGATGGTGGTCGAGGCAACCTGCCGCACCAGGGCCCAGCGTGTGCCGATGGTGCTCGAGGCAACCTGCCGCACCAGGGCCCAGCGTGTGCCGATGGTGGTCGAGGCAAGCGCCCGCACCAGGGCCCAGCGTGTGCCGATGGTGGTCTAGGCAACCGCCCGCACCAGGGCCCAGCGTGTGCCGATGGTGGTCGAGGCAACCTGCCGCACCAGGGCCCAGCGTGTCTCGATGGTGGTCGAGGCAACCTGCCGCACCAGGGCCCAGCGTGTGCCGATGGTGCTCGAGGCAACCGACCGCACCAGGGCGGAGCGTGTGCCGATGGTGGTCGAGGCAGGCGCCCGCACCAGGGCCCAGCGTGTGCCGATGGTGCTCGAGGCAACCGACCGCACCAGGGCCGAGCGTGTGCCGATGGTGCTCG
>NW_028323017.1:82500-97500 GCF_047325235.1 Durio zibethinus | reverse complement strand
TCCATACACACAACAAGGCACATTCACATCGAGAAAGAAAAGAAACACATCGAGGCAACAATCGGGCATTCAATCGAGGCACATATCATTAAAATTGGGAATCATACATCGGGACCTCCCACCATCACCAGGGCCAGGGGGGCAGCCCATGGTGGGTGGCCTAAGCTCGCATAGCACCCGGTGAGACAGCCCAACAATACCCTGCCGGCTCACCCCCCCCTAAAGAGCCTTAGAGATTTTAGAGCTATGCTACCAGTAACCGTTACAATGTTTGAAATGGGGACACTTTTCCTAACACAAGGGGTCTACCCGGCCATGGCCCTATACATGGGTGGCTCATGGCAACCTAAGTCCCGGTCATGGCCTTATACAAGGTTGGCTCATGACATCCTCCCCCACCTATTCTAACGACGTCCTCGTCGACTTGCTGGCTTGAAATTCTTCGATCTTCCTTTGAAATCTCTGGAGGTCGTGCTCTCTCTCCCAGCTGGTTTCTTCTAGGCCTAGTCCCTCCCACTTTACTAAGTACTCCCGAACTAGTCTTCGAGATATCTTGGTTTCCCTGTCAGCTAAGATCTCTTGGACTCGACGCTCTGAAGGTGGTTTCATGGTGATGGCGGCTCTGGTTGGCTCTCTTCGACCAGCATCTGTAGGATCTGCATGGAATGGCTTCAAGTTGCTCACATGAAATACTGGGTGCACCTTCATCCACTTTGGAGGGTCGATTTTGTAGGAAGCATTCCCCACCTTGGAAAGGACCCTTACTGGACCTTCGTACTTGCGCACCAATCTGCGATCTCTCTTCCTCAAGAACCTGGTTTGTTCAGGGACTAATCGAACAAGAACCAAATCCCCAACTTGAAATTGCTGAGCTCTACGACCCTTGTCTGCCCATTTCTTCATCCGTTTTGACGCTTTCTCTAAGTAGGCTTGTGCGATCTCCGTGTTTAGTTTCCATTCCTTGCTGAGGTTGAATGCTCTGGGATTCTTTCCTCCATATTGTTCCAAGGAAGTGTGGGGTAGCCTTGGTAATTGTCCGGTGATCACCTCAAATGGGCTCTTGTTGGTGGAAGAGCTCTTGTTGGAATTAAAACAGAGTTGAGCAATGTCCAATAATGAGGGCCAGTTCTTTTGGTTGGCGTGGACAAAATGCCTCAAGTATTCCTCTAACAATCCATTGAACCGTTCTGTTTGGCCATCAGTTTGAGGGTGATAGCTCGAGGAGATGTTGAGTTGGGACCCCAAAATCTTGAAAAGTTCTCTCCAAAAGGACCCTGTGAATCTAGGATCTCTATCACTGACAATGTTTTGGGGGAGGCCCCAATACTTGACCACATGTTTGAACAATAGTCGAGCTGTGTCCTCCGCTGTACAGTACTTGGGAGCAGGAATGAATGTGGCATACTTAGAGAACCGATCAATCACCACCAAGATAGCTCCAAGATCGCCAACCTTGGGTAGGCTCGAGATGAAATCGAGGGAGATGCTTTCCCACGGTTTGGTAGGTACCGATAAAGGTTCAAGCATACCTGCAGGTTTCCTCTTCTCGACTTTGTCTTGTTGGCAAATGAGGCAAGTCTTCGTATATTCCATCACATCTTGTCGCATTTGAGGCCAATAATAACCTTGTTTCAATAACGCCAACGTGCGCTGCCAGCCCGGATGTCCCGCCCATGGGGTGTCATGACACTCCCTCATCAGCATCTGTCTCAGACCTCCTGCTCTTGGCACAAAGACTCGAGGTCCCTTGGTCCACAAGACCCCATTTTCTTTCCAGAAATGTTTGGACTTCCCTTCTTCCACTAGCTTCAAAATGGCACAGGCTTGCGGGTCTTTCCCTAAATGGTCTCCAATCAACTTATGGATGTCTGTAGTGGCTCTGCTAGCCACCATTGGGGCCATTCTTCTGAGGGCCGCTAACTCTGGCCGCCTGCTCAAGGCATCCGCCACTTGATTAGTCTTCCCCGCGGTATGCTCAAAATAAAAGTCGAACTCAGCTAAAAATTCCTGCCATCTAGCTTGTTTCGCCGTGAGTCTTGGTTGGGTGAGGAAGTGGCTAACGGCTGTGTTGTCTGTCTTCACGACAAAGTGCGCACCCAACAAGTAATGCCGCCAAGTCCTCAAGCAATGAACCACCGCAAGGAGCTCTTTCTCCTGGGCTGTGTATTTCCTTTCAGCTTCGCTCAGCTTCCTACTTTCGAATGCTACCGGGTGATGTTGTTGTAAAAGCACACCTCCAATAGCAAAATCCGATGCATCCGTCTGGACTTCAAAAGGCTTTCCAATATCGGGAAGAGCTAAGATGGGATCCTTCATAATAGCATCCTTCAATCCCTCAAAGGCCTCCTGGCACTCGTTCGTCCAACACCATTTATGTTCCTTCTTCAGTAGCTCCGTGAGGGCCGTGGTCTTACGAGAGTACCCTTCCACAAACCTTCTATAATAGTTGGCTAGTCCCAAAAAGGAGCGGAGCTCACTAACATTCTTCGGTATCGTCCACTCTTTGATGGCCCTGACTTTTTCCATGTCCATTCGGATGTGGCCACGTTCGACAATGTGACCGAGAAAATGGATTTGGGTCTGAGCGAATGCACACTTCTCCCTTTTTACATATAACTGATGGTCCTGTAACCTTTGAAATACCTGGCGCAGGTGTTTTTGATGTTCTTCCAACGTGGAGCTATACACCACTATATCATCTAAATAAATGACTACAAACTTGTCTAGGTAGTCATGAAACACCTGATTCATCAATGTACAAAATGTGGCAGGAGCATTGGTTAGTCCAAAAGGCATCACAAGGAATTCAAATGCACCATACCGTGTTACACAGGTGGTCTTCGGCTCATCTCCCTCGAGGATTCTGACCTGATGGTATCCCGATCTCAGGTCCAGTTTGGAGAAGTATTTGGCCCCGCTCAATTGATCAAACAAGTCTGCTATGAGCGGGATAGGATATTTGTTTCTTACGGTGACTTTGTTCAAAGCCCTGTAGTCGACACATAAGCGCAAGCTACCATCATGCTTTTTCTGGAATAGCACTGGCGCTCCGAAAGGAGCCTTTGATGGTCGGATGAACCCGGCTTGTAGAAGCTCATCCAACTGTTTTCTCAGCTCGGCCAACTCTGGCGGGGCCATGCGATAGGGGGCTCTAGCAGGGGGTTTTGCCCCTGGGAGTAGCTCAATTTCGTGGTCTACTGCTCGTCGAGGGGGTAGAACCTTGGGCAACATCTCTGGCATCACCTCTTTGAATTCTTCTAACACTTTCTTCACGCCATTGGGTATTGGTTCTACTTTCGACCCTTCTTTGTAGATCGGCATGGCCACAAAAGAGGGTTCCCCTCTCTTTACCCCTTTCTTGAATTGCAAAGCCGAAATCATTTTCTTCCCACTCTTTGGCAAGATATTGGCTGGCACCACACATGGGTGTTCTCCTAAGAACAACAAGCAGCTAGCAGCGGGGATAGGGATCACCTGAACCAACGTCATGAAGTCCAATCCTAGAACGACATCAAAGTCATCCATGGGGGAGACTGTGAAGTCTACCTTCCCTTCCCATGGCCCCAATTGGGTCGTCACACTTTTCGAGCTTCCACTGATTGCAAAGGCTGGCGAATTGACCGCCTTCATTCGCCCACAGTCTTTACCAATCTGAAGACCACACCTTTTTGCTTCTTCTGGTGTGATGAAAGTGTCGGTTGCGCCTGTATCCACCATAGCCTTGGTGGTTTTCCCATTGATCGTCAAGTTCACGTACATCAAGCCTCTGCTTTGCTCTTTCTTTATAGTGTTCAATTGGGTGTGAAGGGCACTGAGGAACCTTATTGAGCCCATCCTGGCTGGCTCCTCTTCAGCTTCTTCAACGCTCTCGGGCACTTTTGCAGACTCTTGGGATGAGGTCCTTAAGGCATTAAGGGCTCCTCGGTGCGGGCACTCAGCCACTCGATGCGGCCCCTTGCAAAGAAAGCAAGCAAGCGGTTGCCTAGGCTTGAAGATCCCTGCGTTGTTTGTCCTAGGCTGGATGCTATCTCGCCCAAAGGACTTCCTGTCTGATCCCCAACTGAAGGGTCGGTCCAACCTAGTTATCTTTCCCCCACTCCCAAGATTAGAGCTACTACCCGGTGGTGGAGGGTTCTTCCGTTTTAACGAACCATCATTAAAATCATGAAGACGTTCCGCTGCAGCCATGGCCGTCGTCACATCTTGCACTCTTTGCCTCTGTAGCTCTGTCCTCGCCCATGGCTTGAGGCCCTCAATAAAATGGAATAACTTGTCCTTCTCGGACATGTCCCTAATATCCAGTATCAGGGTAGAAAAGTTCCTCACGAACTCTCGCACCGTTCCGGTTTGCACCAACTCTCGAAGTCTCCTTCGAGCCATATAATCCACATTCTCCGGAAAAAACTGGTTTTTCAGTTCACGCTTCAGATCTGTCCAGGTCTTAATCGGGCACTCGTCATCGACAAACTTGGAGCGCCACCACAACTTGGCATCCCCTACGAGATACATCGATGCCATTGTCACCTTGTCTTCCTCTGAACTTGTGTGTACAGCTCGGAAGTATTGTTCCATGTCGAACAGGAAATTCTCAAGTTCCTTAGCATCCCTTGCCCCCTCAAAGCACCGAGGCTCCGGTACTTTGGGCCTTTGTCCCCTGTCCGTCGAGCTTGAACTCGAACTGGCCACCGCCATTTGTAGGATGCTCATCTGGGCCCTGAGCTCCTCAAACTCCTTGTGGAGTATGTTCAAGGCATCTCTAGCCTCTTCGCTCACATTGTGGAGAGTATCGGACAACTCCCGCTGGGTTGTCTCGATCTCCCTCACTCGGTCTTTTGTTACCATATGAGTTTTCATTGCGGCCACCGCGGCCTCAAGTTCCTCAATTCTCTGCCGATGATCCGGTCCACCACTTGTGGCCATCTCATCCATTTCTCTAGCACTTCTCAACCGTGCTCTGATACCACGTGTCACGGACTAAGCTTTCTCTCAACAAGCACTAGCCCGCGAGGCACTTGAATGGACGCTTCCACCCAAGTCAGCCCTCAATAGATCGAGATCTGAACAAATAACCATAAACCATGGTTAGTCTCAAGCATTCACAATAAGGCACTATATATCAATATCAATCTCATCCATACACACAACAAGGCACATTCACATCGAGAAAGAAAAGAAACACATCGAGGCAACAATCGGGCATTCAATCGAGGCACATATCATTAAAATTGGGAATCATACATCGGGACCTCCCACCATCACCAGGGCCAGGGGGGCAGCCCATGGTGGGTGGCCTAAGCTCGCATAGCACCCGGTGAGACAGCCCAACAATACCCTGCCGGCTCACCCCCCCCTAAAGAGCCTTAGAGATTTTAGAGCTATGCTACCAGTAACCGTTACAATGTTTGAAATGGGGACACTTTTCCTAACACAAGGGGTCTACCCGGCCATGGCCCTATACATGGGTGGCTCATGGCAACCTAAGTCCCGGTCATGGCCTTATACAAGGTTGGCTCATGACACCGAGCGTGTGCCGATGGTGGTCGAGGCAAGCGCCCGCACCAGGGCCCAGCGTGTGCCGATGGTGGTCGAGGCAAGCGCCCTCACCAAGGCCGAGCGTGTGCCGATGGTGGTCGAGGCAACCGCCCGCACCAGGGCCCAGCGTGTGCCGATGGTGGTCGAGGCAAGCGCCCGCACCAAGGCCGAGCGTGTGCCGATGGTGGTCGAGGCAAGCGCCCGCACCAGGGCCCAGCGTGTGCCGATGGTGGTCGAGGCAAGCGCCCTCACCAAGGCCGAGCGTGTGCCGATGGTGGTCGAGGCAACCGGCCACACCAAGGGCCGGCGTGTGCCGATGGTGTTCGAGGCAACCGCCCGCACCAAGGGCCGGCTTGTGCCGATGGTGTTCGAGGCAACCGCCCGCACCAGGGCCCAGCGTGTGCCGATGGTGGTCGAGGCAACCGCCAGCACCAGGGCCCAGCGTGTGCCGATGGTGGTCGAGGCAACCGCCCGCACCAGGGCCCAGCGTGTGCCGATGGTGGTCGAGGCAAGCGCCCGCACCAAGGCCGAGCGTGTGCCGATGGTGGTCGAGGCAAGCGCCCGCACCAGGGCCCAGCGTGTGCCGATGGTGGTCGAGGCAAGCGCCCTCACCAAGGCCGAGCGTGTGCCGATGGTGGTCGAGGCAACCGCCCGCACCAGGGCCCAGCGTGTGCCGATGGTGGTCGAGGCAAGCGCCCGCACCAAGGCCGAGCGTGTGCCGATGGTGGTCGAGGCAAGCGCCCGCACCAGGGCCCAGCGTGTGCCGATGGTGGTCGAGGCAAGCGCCCTCACCAAGGCCGAGCGTGTGCCGATGGTGGTCGAGGCAACCGGCCGCACCAAGGGCCGGCGTGTGCCGATGGTGTTCGAGGCAACCGCCCGCACCAGGGCCCAGCGTGTGCCGATGGTGGTCGAGCCAGGAGCCCGCACCAAGGGCCGGCTTGTGCCGATGGTGTTCGGGGCAACCGCCCGCACCAGGGCCCTGCGTGTGCCTATGGTGCTGGGGGCAACCGCCCGCACCAGGGCCCAGCGTGTGCCGATGGTGCTGGGGGCAAGCGCCCGCACCAGGGCCCAGCGTGTGCCGATGGTGCTGGGGGCAACCGCCCGGACCAGGGCCCAACGTGTGCCGATGGTGGTCGAGGGAACCGCCCGCACCAGGGCCCAGCGTGTGCCGATGGTGCTCGGGGCAACCGGCCGCACCAGGGCCCAGGGTCTGCCGATGGTGCTCGAGGCAACCGCCCGCACCAAGGCTCAGCATGTGCCGATTGTGATCGAGGCAACAACCCACACCAGGGCCCAGCTTGTGCCGATGGCGGTCGAGGCAAGTGCCCGTACCGAAGGGCAGCCTATGCCGATGATGGTCGATGCATGTGCCATCACCATGCGTCATCATGTGCCATTGATGGTCGAGGCCTTGGCCGAAGTTCGATTTTGAGCCACGGTGCCCATGCTTGGCTCCAGCATGTGCTGGTGCCGCATTTTTTTCACTCGGGACAGCATCGCCGGAGCATCGCCGGAGTACCGCCGGAGAACCTGACCGGCGGCATTGGGGTTCCGGCGATTGGGAGGGGGGCCGGGGGGGTGTGCGCACATGATGTGCGATGGGTGCTGGTACTTGGCCTTGTGTTGGCCCCCTATCCCTCATCAAACCTCTGAGAATTCACACCCCCTTAAAGAGCATTTGAGATTTTACAGGTTTGCTACCAGTAGCCGTTAAAGTGTCTGAAATGGGGACACTTTTTTCAAACGGTCACAAAATCTTCTCTACTTCGAGTTTTTAGCTGAATTTTTTTGTGCATGCCAACAAAAATAGAAGGATCATGCCTACAAAATTTGGGGCCAAAAATCCTTATAAAAAAATTTTAAAAAATCACGAACCGCAAAAAGTTTCGAAAATCGTGAAAAATAGAAAACGAGTCATCTTCCAACGAAACTTCACGTGAAGGCTTAGGGGACCATTGTATGAATTTACAAGCCATAAAAATGGCATTGGCACGGCAGAAATTTGAAGATGTGCCTAAACCCACCAGGGCCCAGCGTGTGCCGATGGTGCTCGAGGCAACCGCCCGCACCAGGGCCCAGCGTGTGCCGATGGTGCTCGAGGCAAGCGCCCGCACCAGGGCCGATAGTGTGCCGATGGTGCTCGAGGCAACCTGTCGCACCAGGGCCCAGCGTGTGCCGATGGTGATCGAGGCAACCTGCCGCACCAGGGCCCAGCGTGTGCCGATGGTGGTCGAGGCAAGCGCCCGTGTCACGGGCTCCGACCTTAGACTCAGAATCCGTGCGGCCTTAGGCTTGGAATCTCGTCCTTGATGCCTAAGTCAGCCTAAAACACAAGCGTGCGGGCACTAGAACAAAGGGAAGGGCTGATTACGCAAGTTAAAGAGAAACAGGACAGGAAAACAGAATTCTGGAAATGCTCTTGTATTCACTGAAACAGAAGTGTTTGATGGTGTACAAATGAGGGTGGAGCAGCCCTCTATTTATAGTTGAGGCTCCAGCTACAACTTAATGGCAAATCCCTAAAATAAAGGCTACAATCATGGGATTACATTTAATCAAGATGCTGGTTCCTGATTTTTAGGGTCAACCAAATCTGCCAGGATGCTGATGCTGATCCTGCCTGGTTCCAGAAGCTTCCCTTGCGTATCCAGCACCTCGGGCCCTTCTGGATGTGGTGCGGGCAGCCCAAATGCCAGGCCTTGGTCTCATGAGTTGGCCTGCAAGATGGGCGGGCGTTTGGAGCTCGTTTGATAGGCTTTGCGCACTGATACCCGCCAGCACGCCTGGTCTGCGGGCCTCAGCTTCTGGCTCGCCTGCTGGTCTGGCTGATGTGCCTGGCGCGCCCGCCCGGGGCGTGACATTCTCCCCCACCTGATTGCGCAACGCCCTCGTTGCGTCTTCTGCATGGTATCGCCTGATCTGGTCCCCGAACTGCCATAAGTCCTCTGCTGGTTCCCAGCTCGCCTCACTGTCTGGAAGTCCCTTCCAGCGCACCAAGTACTCATGTCTTGGTTGATAGTTCTTCCGTCTCACCTCCCGGTCAGCCATAATGCTGTGGACCTCCTTCTCATATGAGGCCCTTGCTCCCAACGGTGCACGCTTTGACTCTGCCCGTCCTGGATCTCCCTCATCCTCATGGAACGGCTTGAGCATGCTCACATGGAACACCGGGTGTACCCTCGGCTTGGGTGGCATATCCAGCTTGTAGGCAACCTTGCCTACCCTCTTGACTACTCGGAAAGGTCCCTCATACCTCCGGACTAGGCCTTTGTGCAGCCCCCTGTGGCGCACAATGGGATGCAGCTTCACCAACACCAAGTCTCCAACCTGGAACTGCACATCCCGCCTCTTCTGGTCTGCCCACTTCTTCGACCTCTTGGCCGCCTTGTGTAGACAAACTCTGGCCAAGTCAGCTTGCTCCTGCCAAGCCTTGGCAAACTTGTATGCTGCTGGATTCGGCCCTGTATAACCTGCAGCAATCGAACCGGGTGTTAGTGGTTGTTGCCCTGTCACAACCTCAAATGGGCTCTGGTTCGTTGCCTCGCTCCTTTGCAAGTTGTAGGAAAACTGCGCAATATCCAGTAGCTTTGGCCAGTCCCTTTGTGTGGCACTCACATAGTGCCTGAGGTAGACCTCCAGTAGTCCATTCACACGTTCTGTCTGCCCATCGGTCTGCGGATGCATGCTGGTGGAAAAGTTCAAGTCTGACCCCAACAGCTTGAACAACTCAGTCCAGAACCTGCCCGTGAAACGCCCGTCCCGATCACTAACAATGGTCCTCGGCACTCCCCAGTACTTCACCATGTTCTTCAGGAACAATCGAGCTGCCTCCTCGGCTGGGCACTCCTTGGTTGCTGGAATGAAGATTCCATATTTGGAAAACCTGTCCACCACTACCATGATGCTTCCAAACCCCTCTGTCTTGGGTAGACCGACTATAAAGTCCAGAGAAACACTCTCCCATGGTCGCTCTGGCACTGGCAATGGCTCCAAGAGACCCCCTGGTTTCTTGAGCTCCACCTTGTCCTGTTGGCACACAAGACAAGTCTTCACATAGGCCTCCACATCGTCCCTCATGTGCGGCCAGTAGTACCGATCCTCGATCAGCGCCAAGGTGCGGCTCACTCCTGGGTGTCCAGCCCACCTTGAATCATGACACTCTTGCAAAACTTCCTTGCGGAGCTTCCCGTGCTGCGGCACAAACAGTCTACTGCCCCTGGTGTACAGCAACCCATCCTGCAACCAAAACCGCCTAGTCTTACCTTGCTGGGCGTACTCCATCAGAGCCTTGGCTGTAGGATCATGCGCAAGTCCCTCCTTGATGCGCGGCACCAGTGACCCCTCTGGTTGGCTAATGGCAGCAAGGTTAGCCTTCCTGCTCAGGGCGTCTGCCACTAGGTTCGCCCGTCCTGGCTTGTACTCCATCTGGAAATCAAATTCTGCAAGAAAATCTTGCCATCTCGCCTGCTTGGGGGACAGCTTCTTCTGCGTCTGGAAGTAGCTGGTTGCCACATTGTCCGTCCTCACCACGAACCTCGACCCCAACAGGTAATGGCGCCAAGTGCGCAAGCAGTGCACCACTGCAGTCATCTCCTTCTCTTGGACCGTGTACTTGCGTTCAGTCTCGTTCAGCTTCCTGCTCTCAAACGCGACTGGACGTCCCTCTTGCATCAACACGCCCCCTATGGCAAAGTCTGATGCGTCCGTATGCACCTCATACGGCTTGGCATGGTCTGGCAAGGCCAAGACTGGCTCCTCGGTCACAGCCCGCTTCAACCTGTCAAAGGCTTCCTGGCACCCTGCACTCCACTCCCATGCTCTCCCTTTCTTGAGCAAGTCAGTCAATGGCGTGGCTATTGCTGAGTGACCCTTGATGAAGCGCCTGTAGTAGTTAACCAGCCCAAGGAATGATCTCAACTCAGTGACCTTGGCTGGCGGTTGCCACTCCAGGATGGCGTCTATCTTGCCTTCATCCATGCGTATCCTGCCACCTCCCACTATGTGGCCCAGGAATGGGATCTCCTGCTGGGCGAATGAGCACTTCTCCCTCTTGACAAACAGCTTGTGCGCCCGCAACACCTCGAACACCTGTCTCAAGTGGTCTACATGCTCTCCCAAAGTCTGGCTGTAGATCACAATGTCATCCAAATAAACCACAACAAACCGATCAAGGAATGACTGAAGTACCTTGTTCATAAGGGTGCAGAATGTTGCTGGGGCATTCGTGAGTCCGAAAGGCATCACCAAGAACTCATACGAACCATACCGAGTGACACATGCTGTCTTTTGCTCATCTCCCTCCGCGATCCTGACTTGATAATAGCCTGACCTCAAATCCAGCTTGGTGAACCACCTTGCGCTCCCAAGTTGATCGAACAAGTCCGCAATGAGTGGGATGGGGTACTTGTTCTTGATGGTCAGCTTGTTCAAAGCCCGGTAGTCTATGCACAGCCGCAACGACCCATCATGCTTGCGCTGGAATAGAACCGGTGCACCATAGGGTGCTTTCGATGGCCTGATGAAGCCAGCATCAACTAACTCCTTGAGCTGCTTCCTCAACTCCTCCAACTCTGGTGGAGACATTCGGTAAGGGGCTCTGGCTGGTGGCTTGGCCTCGGACACCAGCTCGATCTTGTGGTCCACCTCCCTCTTAGGTGGTAGCTTGCTAGGCAGCTTTGCGGGCATCACATCACTAAAGGTCTTCAGCACCTTTAGCACCTCCAAGGGTGACTCGGTCTCCTTCTCCCTTGGCTCATCATATTTCAGGGCTGCCAAGAAGGTGTCTTCTTGTCTACTTACCGCCTTGGCAAATTGGATGGCTGACACCACCCGTGACCCAACTCCAGACCCTCTCCTCAATGGTACAAGGCATTGGCACCGTGCATCCAAGATGCAAACACAATCGGCAAAAGGCACAAGGAGGGCGTTAATCCGAACAAGGAAATCCAACCCAATCACAAACTCATAGTCGTCAAGGGGTATTACCTCAATGGTCTCCTTGCCTTTCCAATCTCCAAGCTGCAACTCCACTCCCCGTGCTACTCCAATGGCTGGAACTTCCTTGGAGTTCACCGTCTTAATGGTACCAGTCCCTTTCTGCACCTTGAGTCCGAGCTTCCGGGCTCCATCACCTGAAATGAAAAGATGTGAGGCACCTGTGTCCACCAGTGCGCTCACCTTCTGACCCGCAACCATCAGATCCGCAAACATCAAGCCCTTTGGCTTGCGGCTCCCCTTACTCTGGACAGCATTGAGCACCAACGACCCAAGCTTTGCTGCCCCTGACTCTGGCTCCTCGTCAGACTCCCTGTCTACAGCAGCCAGCTTGCCCTTCTGCGGGCAATTGCGTGCTATGTGGCTCCCTCCACATAGGTAACATGCTAGTGGCTCTCGGTCCCCCTTTGCTTTCCACTTGCCTGTTGATGGCTTCCTCTCGCCATCCTTGGTTGAACGGTCTCGGTCTCCATCCTTGGACTCCCGGTCACGGTCCTTCCCATTGGACTGCTTCTTCCGGTCCCTATCGTCCCTGCCCTTACCCTTGGGCTTGGTAGACTCGAACTTGTTCAGAGGCTTGAACTCTATCAACGCCTCGGCAGTGGTCATGGCTTTAGCCAAGTCATGAACTCCCCTCCTTTGTAGCTCATGCTTCACCCACGGCTTCAGCCCATCCATGAAAGCAAAGAATGCGTCCTTCTCGCCTAGATCCGAGATCTGTAGCATCAGTTCAGAGAATTTTTGAACATACTCTCTTATGTTCCCTTGCTGGCTCAACCTGCGCAACTTTGCCCGTGCCTCATCATCGGCATACTCCGGGTAAAATTGTTCTCTGAACTCTTTTTGGAACTCTGCCCAGGTTCCAATCTTGGCGTTCCCACGCCTGACATCATCACACCTGCGCCTCCACCACAATAAGGCTACATCAGTGAGATACATAGCAGCGGTGCTTACCTTTATCGCCTCGTCTTGCATGCCCATGGCCTGGAAGTACTGCTCCATACCCCAAAGGTAGTTGTCTACTTCTTTGGCCGCCCTAGTCCCCTTAAACTCCTTAGGCTTGGGGACATCCAATCTGGATCTGGACACTCCAGCAAACATGCCATTCCCAATGGCAGTCTTGCAAGTAACGAGCTCACTGGTAAGCTCCTCCATCCGCTGGCGCATGGCCTCCATGCCATGGCGCATGGCCTCCATGCCATCTCGCAAAGTCAGAACTTCCGCCTCCAAGGATTCATTCTTTCGGGTGATCTCATCCAGGCCATTGTTGAGAGCAGCTGCTAGCTCACTTTGGATCTCCTCCCCCATGGAGTCTAGCGATGCAATGTGAGTTTCTACTTCCTCCAGCTTCTCCCCCATGTCGCCTATGGTCACCTCCACCTTGGCCAGCCTACCGTCCATGGTAGACCAGATATCTCTAGAACAAGCTTTCTTGCCTCTTCCTCGCCCATGCTCCTGGGCCTCTGGTTGTTGGCTAGCAACGTCGCTTTGGGATGCCATCTCCTCAATCACGATCTAACCTGCACAACACAAACACGCAGAATCGAACTCGCTCTGATACCAACTGTCACGGGCTCCGACCTTAGACTCAGAATCCGTGCGGCCTTAGGCTTGGAATCTCGTCCTTGATGCCTAAGTCAGCCTAAAACACAAGCGTGCGGGCACTAGAACAAAGGGAAGGGCTGATTACGCAAGTTAAAGAGAAACAGGACAGGAAAACAGAATTCTGGAAATGCTCTTGTATTCACTGAAACAGAAGTGTTTGATGGTGTACAAATGAGGGTGGAGCAGCCCTCTATTTATAGTTGAGGCTCCAGCTACAACTTAATGGCAAATCCCTAAAATAAAGGCTACAATCATGGGATTACATTTAATCAAGATGCTGGTTCCTGATTTTTAGGGTCAACCAAATCTGCCAGGATGCTGATGCTGATCCTGCCTGGTTCCAGAAGCTTCCCTTGCGTATCCAGCACCTCGGGCCCTTCTGGATGTGGTGCGGGCAGCCCAAATGCCAGGCCTTGGTCTCATGAGTTGGCCTGCAAGATGGGCGGGCGTTTGGAGCTCGTTTGATAGGCTTTGCGCACTGATACCCGCCAGCACGCCTGGTCTGCGGGCCTCAGCTTCTGGCTCGCCTGCTGGTCTGGCTGATGTGCCTGGCGCGCCCGCCCGGGGCGTGACACCCGCACCAGCGCCCAGCGTGTGCCGATGGTGGTCGAGGCAACCGACCGCACCAGGGCCCTGCGTGTGCCGATGGTGCTCGAGGCAACTTGCCGCACCAGGGCCCAGCGTGTGCCGATGGCGCTCGAGGCAAGCTCCCGCACCAGGGCCCAGCGTGTGCCGATGGTGCTCGAGGCAACCTGCCGCACCAGGGCCCAGCGTGTGCCGATGGTGCTCGAGGCAAGCGCCCGCACCAGGGCCCAGCGTGTGCCGATGGTGGTCGAGGCAACCCCCCGCACCAGGGCCCAGCGTGTGCCGATGGCGCTCGAGGCAACCTGCCGCACCAGGGCCCAGCGTGTGCCGATGGTGCTCGAGGCAACCGCCCGCACCAGGGCCGATAGTGTGCCGATGGTGCTCGAGGCAACCTGTTGCACCAGGGCCCAGCGTGTGCCGATGGTGATCGAGGCAACCTGCCGCACCAGGGCCCAGCGTGTGCCGATGGTGGTCGAGGCAAGCGCCCGCACCAGCGCCCAGCGTGTGCCGATGGTGCTCGAGGCAACCGACCGCACCAGGGCCCAGCGTGTGCCGATGGTGCTCGAGGCAACTTGCCGAACCAGGGCCCAGCGTGTGTCGATGGCGCTCGAGGCAAGCTCCCGCACCAGGGCCCAGCGTGTGCCGATGGTGCTCGAGGCAACCTGCCGCACCAGGGCCCAGCGTGTGCCGATGGTGCTCGAGGCAAGCGCCCGCACCAGGGCCCAGCGTGTGCCGATGGTGGTCGAGGCAACCGCCCGCACCAGGGCCCAGCGTGTGCCGATGGTGGTCGAGGCAACCTGCCGCACCAGGGCCCAGCGTGTGCCGATGGTGCTCGAGGCAACCTGCCGCACCAGGGCCCAGCGTGTGCCGATGGTGCTCGAGGCAAACGACCGCACCAGGGCCCAGCGTGTGCCGATTCGTCTCGAGGCAAGCGCCCGCACCAGGGCCCAGCGTGTGCCGATGGTGGTCGAGGCTGCCGATGGTGGTCGAGGCAACCTGCCGCACCAGGGCCCAGCGTGTGCCGATGGTGCTCGAGGCAACCGACCGCACCAGGGCCGAGCGTGTGCCGATGGTGCTCGAGGCAAGCGCCCGCACCAGGGCCCAGCGTGTGCCGATGGTGGTCGAGGCAACCTGCCGCACCAGGGCCCAGCGTGTGCCGATGGTGCTCGAGGCAACCTGCCGTACCAGGGCCCAGCGTGTGCCGATGGTGGTCGAGGCAAGCGCCCGCACCAGGGCCCAGCGTGTGCCGATGGTGGTCTAGGCAACCGCCCGCACCAGGGCCCA
>NW_028323017.1:67500-72500 GCF_047325235.1 Durio zibethinus | reverse complement strand
CATGTGCCCACACCAAGGCCCGGCATGTATCGATGGTGTTCGACGTAGGGGCCATCTTCTGCTGATGGTGGTCGAGGCAAGAGCCCGCACCAAGGGCCAGCGTGTGCCCATGGTGCTCGAGGCAACCGTCCGCACCAGGGCCCGAGGCAACCGCCCGCACCAGGGCCCAGCGTGTGCCGATGGTGCTCGAGGCAACCGCCCGCACCAGGGCCCAGCGTGTGCCGATGGTGCTCGAGGCAACCGCCCGCACCAAGGGCCGGCTTGTGCCGATGGTGTTCGAGGCAACCGCCCGCACCAGGGCCCGGCGTGTGCCGATGGTGGTCGAGGCAACCGCCAGCACCAGGGCCCAGCGTGTGCCGATGGTGGTCGAGGCAACTGCCCGCACCAGGGCCCAGCGTGTGCCGATGGTGGTCGAGGCAAGCGCCCGCACCAAGGCCGAGCGTGTGCCGATGGTGGTCGAGGCAAGCGCCCGCACCAGGGCCCAGCGTGTGCCGATGGTGGTCGAGGCAAGCGCCCTCACCAAGGCCGAGCGTGTGCCGATGGTGGTCGAGGCAAGCGCCCGCACCAGGGCCCAGCGTGTGCCGATGGTGGTCGAGGCAAGCGCCCTCACCAAGGCCGAGCGTGTGCCGATGGTGGTCGAGGCAACCGGCCGCACCAAGGGCCGGCGTGTGCCGATGGTGTTCGAGGCAACCGCCCGCACCAGGGCCCAGCGTGTGCCGATGGTGGTCGAGCCAGGAGCCCGCACCAAGGGCCGGCTTGTGCCGATGGTGTTCGGGGCAACCGCCCGCACCAGGGCCCTGCGTGTGCCTATGGTGCTGGGGGCAACCGCCCGCACCAGGGCCCAGCGTGTGCCGATGGTGCTGGGGGCAAGCGCCCGCACCAGGGCCCAGCGTGTGCCGATGGTGCTGGGGGCAACCGCCCGGACCAGGGCCCAATGTGTGCCGATGGTGGTCGAGGGAACCGCCCGCACCAGGGCCCAGCGTGTGCCGATGGTGCTCGGGGCAACCGGCCGCACCAGGGCCCAGGGTCTGCCGATGGTGCTCGAGGCAACCGCCCGCACCAAGGCTCAGCATGTGCCGATTGTGATCGAGGCAACAACCCACACCAGGGCCCAGCTTGTGCCGATGGCGGTCGAGGCAAGTGCCCGTACCGAAGGGCAGCCTATGCCGATGATGGTCGATGCATGTGCCATCACCATGCGTCATCATGTGCCATTGATGGTCGAGGCCTTGGCCGAAGTTCGATTTTGAGCCACGGTGCCCATGCTTGGCTCCAGCATGTGCTGGTGCCGCATTTTTTTCACTCGGGACAGCATCGCCGGAGCATCGCCGGAGTACCGCCGGAGAACCTGACCGGCGGCATTGGGGTTCCGGCGATTGGGAGGGGGGCCGGGGGGGTGTGCGCACATGATGTGCGATGGGTGCTGGTACTTGGCCTTGTGTTGGCCCCCTATCCCTCATCAAACCTCTGAGAATTCACACCCCCTTAAAGAGCATTTGAGATTTTACAGGTTTGCTACCAGTAGCCGTTAAAGTGTCTGAAATGGGGACACTTTTTTCAAACGGTCACAAAATCTTCTCTACTTCGAGTTTTTAGCTGAATTTTTTTGTGCATGCCAACAAAAATAGAAGGATCATGCCTACAAAATTTGGGGCCAAAAATCCTTATAAAAAAATTTTAAAAAATCACGAACCGCAAAAAGTTTCGAAAATCGTGAAAAATAGAAAACGAGTCATCTTCCAACGAAACTTCACGTGAAGGCTTAGGGGACCATTGTATGAATTTACAAGCCATAAAAATGGCATTGGCACGGCAGAAATTTGAAGATGTGCCTAAACCCACCAGGGCCCAGCGTGTGCCGATGGTGCTCGAGGCAACCGCCCGCACCAGGGCCCAGCGTGTGCCGATGGTGCTCGAGGCAAGCGCCCGCACCAGGGCCGATAGTGTGCCGATGGTGCTCGAGGCAACCTGTCGCACCAGGGCCCAGCGTGTGCCGATGGTGATCGAGGCAACCTGCCGCACCAGGGCCCAGCGTGTGCCGATGGTGGTCGAGGCAAGCGCCCGCACCAGCGCCCAGCGTGTGCCGATGGTGGTCGAGGCAACCGACCGCACCAGGGCCCTGCGTGTGCCGATGGTGCTCGAGGCAACTTGCCGCACCAGGGCCCAGCGTGTGCCGATGGCGCTCGAGGCAAGCTCCCGCACCAGGGCCCAGCGTGTGCCGATGGTGCTCGAGGCAACCTGCCGCACCAGGGCCCAGCGTGTGCCGATGGTGCTCGAGGCAAGCGCCCGCACCAGGGCCCAGCGTGTGCCGATGGTGGTCGAGGCAACCGCCCGCACCAGGGCCCAGCGTGTGCCGATGGCGCTCGAGGCAACCTGCCGCACCAGGGCCCAGCGTGTGCCGATGGTGCTCGAGGCAACCGCCCGCACCAGGGCCGATAGTGTGCCGATGGTGCTCGAGGCAACCTGTTGCACCAGGGCCCAGCGTGTGCCGATGGTGATCGAGGCAACCTGCCGCACCAGGGCCCAGCGTGTGCCGATGGTGGTCGAGGCAAGCGCCCGCACCAGCGCCCAGCGTGTGCCGATGGTGCTCGAGGCAACCGACCGCACCAGGGCCCAGCGTGTGCCGATGGTGCTCGAGGCAACTTGCCGAACCAGGGCCCAGCGTGTGTCGATGGCGCTCGAGGCAAGCTCCCGCACCAGGGCCCAGCGTGTGCCGATGGTGCTCGAGGCAACCTGCCGCACCAGGGCCCAGCGTGTGCCGATGGTGCTCGAGGCAAGCGCCCGCACCAGGGCCCAGCGTGTGCCGATGGTGGTCGAGGCAACCGCCCGCACCAGGGCCCAGCGTGTGCCGATGGTGGTCGAGGCAACCTGCCGCACCAGGGCCCAGCGTGTGCCGATGGTGCTCGAGGCAACCTGCCGCACCAGGGCCCAGCGTGTGCCGATGGTGCTCGAGGCAAACGACCGCACCAGGGCCCAGCGTGTGCCGATTCGTCTCGAGGCAAGCGCCCGCACCAGGGCCCAGCGTGTGCCGATGGTGGTCGAGGCTGCCGATGGTGGTCGAGGCAACCTGCCGCACCAGGGCCCAGCGTGTGCCGATGGTGCTCGAGGCAACCGACCGCACCAGGGCCGAGCGTGTGCCGATGGTGCTCGAGGCAAGCGCCCGCACCAGGGCCCAGCGTGTGCCGATGGTGGTCGAGGCAACCTGCCGCACCAGGGCCCAGCGTGTGCCGATGGTGCTCGAGGCAACCTGCCGCACCAGGGCCCAGCGTGTGCCGATGGTGGTCGAGGCAAGCGCCCGCACCAGGGCCCAGCGTGTGCCGATGGTGGTCTAGGCAACCGCCCGCACCAGGGCCCAGCGTGTGCCGATGGTGGTCGAGGCAACCTGCCGCACCAGGGCCCAGCGTGTCTCGATGGTGGTCGAGGCAACCTGCCGCACCAGGGCCCAGCGTGTGCCGATGGTGCTCGAGGCAACCGACCGCACCAGGGCGGAGCGTGTGCCGATGGTGGTCGAGGCAGGCGCCCGCACCAGGGCCCAGCGTGTGCCGATGGTGCTCGTGGCAACCGACCGCACCAGGGCCGACTGTGTGCCGATGGTGCTCGAGGCAAGCTGCCGCACCAGGGCCCAGCGTGTGCCGATGGTGGTCGAGGCAACCGCCCGCACCAGGGCCCAGCGTGTGCCGATGGTGGTCGAGGCAACCGCCCGCACCAGGGCCCAGCGTGTGCCGATGGTGCTCGAGGCAACCTGCCGCACCAGGGCCCAGCGTGTGCCGATGGTGCTCGAGGCAACCGACCGCACCAGGGCGGAGCGTGTGCCGATGGTGGTCGAGGCAAGTGCCCGCACCAGGGCCCAGCGTGTGTCGATGGTGCTCGAGGCAACCGACCGCACCAGGGCCGAGCGTGTGCCGATGGTGCTCGAGGCAAGCTGCCGCACCAGGGCCCAGCGTGTGCCGATGGTGGTCGAGGCAACCGCCCGCACCAGGGCCCAGCGTGTGCCGATGGTGATCGAGGCAACCGACCGCACCAGGGCCCAGCGTGTGCCGATGGTGCTCGAGGCAACCTGCCGCACCAGGGCCCAGCGTGTGCCGATGGTGGTCGAGGCAACCTGCCGCACCAGGGCCCAGCGTGTGCCGATGGTGGTCGAGGCAAGTGCCCGCACCAGGGCCCAGCATGTGCCGATGGTGCTCGAGGCAACCGACCGCACCAGGGCCCAGCGTGTGCCGATGGTGCTCGAGGCAACCTGCCGCACCAGGGCCCAGCGTGTGCCGATGGTGGTCGAGGCAAGCGCCCGCACCAGGGCCCAGCGTGTGCCGATGGTGGTCGAGGCAACCTGTCGCACAGGGCCCAGCTTTTGCCGATGGTGATCGAGGCAACCGGCCGCTCCAGGGCCCAGCGTGTGCCGATGGTTATCGGGGCAACCGGCCGCACCAGGGCCCAGGGTCTGCCGATGGTGCTCGAGGCAACCGCCCGCACCAAGGCTCAGCATGTGCCGCTGGTGATCGAGGCAACAACCCACACCAGGGCCCAGCTTGTGCCGATGGCGGTCGAGGCAAGTGCCCGTACCGAAGGGCAGCCTATGCCGATGATGGTCGATGCATGTGCCATCACCATGCGTCATCATGTGCCATTGATGGTCGAGGCCTTGGCCGAAGTTCGATTTTGAGCCACGGTGCCCATGCTTGGCTCCAGCATGTGCTGGTGCCGCATTTTTTTCACTCGGGACAGCATCGCCGGAGCATCGCCGGAGTACCGCCGGAGAACCTGACCGGCGGCATTGGGGTTCCGGCGATTGGGAGGGGGGCCGGGGGGGTGTGCGCACATGACGTGCGATGGGTGCTGGTGCTTGGCCCTTGTGTTGGCCCCCTATCCCTCATCAAACCTCTGAGAACTCACACCCCCTTAAAGAGCGTTTGAGATTTTACAGGTTTGCTGCCAGTAGCCGTTAAAGTGTCTGAAACGGGGACACTTTTTTCAAACGGTCACGAAATCTTCTCCGGTTCGAG
>NW_028323017.1:55000-57500 GCF_047325235.1 Durio zibethinus | reverse complement strand
TTTTTTTGTGCATGCCAACAAAAATAGAAGGATCATGCCTACAAAATTTGGGGCCAAAAATCCTTATAAAAAAATTTTAAAAAATCACGAACCGCAAAAAGTTTCGAAAATCGTGAAAAATAGAAAACGAGTCATCTTCCAACGAAACTTCACGTGAAGGCTTAGGGGACCATTGTATGAATTTACAAGCCATAAAAATGGCATTGGCACGGCAGAAATTTGAAGATGTGCCTAAACCCACCAGGGCCCAGCGTGTGCCGATGGTGCTCGAGGCAACCGCCCGCACCAGGGCCCAGCGTGTGCCGATGGTGCTCGAGGCAAGCGCCCGCACCAGGGCCGATAGTGTGCCGATGGTGCTCGAGGCAACCTGTCGCACCAGGGCCCAGCGTGTGCCGATGGTGATCGAGGCAACCTGCCGCACCAGGGCCCAGCGTGTGCCGATGGTGGTCGAGGCAAGCGCCCGCACCAGCGCCCAGCGTGTGCCGATGGTGGTCGAGGCAACCGACCGCACCAGGGCCCTGCGTGTGCCGATGGTGCTCGAGGCAACTTGCCGCACCAGGGCCCAGCGTGTGCCGATGGCGCTCGAGGCAAGCTCCCGCACCAGGGCCCAGCGTGTGCCGATGGTGCTCGAGGCAACCTGCCGCACCAGGGCCCAGCGTGTGCCGATGGTGCTCGAGGCAAGCGCCCGCACCAGGGCCCAGCGTGTGCCGATGGTGGTCGAGGCAACCGCCCGCACCAGGGCCCAGCGTGTGCCGATGGCGCTCGAGGCAACCTGCCGCACCAGGGCCCAGCGTGTGCCGATGGTGCTCGAGGCAACCGCCCGCACCAGGGCCGATAGTGTGCCGATGGTGCTCGAGGCAACCTGTTGCACCAGGGCCCAGCGTGTGTCGATGGTGATCGAGGCAACCTGCCGCACCAGGGCCCAGCGTGTGCCGATGGTGGTCGAGGCAAGCGCCCGCACCAGCGCCCAGCGTGTGCCGATGGTGCTCGAGGCAACCGACCGCACCAGGGCCCAGCGTGTGCCGATGGTGCTCGAGGCAACTTGCCGAACCAGGGCCCAGCGTGTGTCGATGGCGCTCGAGGCAAGCTCCCGCACCAGGGCCCAGCGTGTGCCGATGGTGCTCGAGGCAACCTGCCGCACCAGGGCCCAGCGTGTGCCGATGGTGCTCGAGGCAAGCGCCCGCACCAGGGCCCAGCGTGTGCCGATGGTGGTCGAGGCAACCGCCCGCACCAGGGCCCAGCGTGTGCCGATGGTGGTCGAGGCAACCTGCCGCACCAGGGCCCAGCGTGTGCCGATGGTGCTCGAGGCAACCTGCCGCACCAGGGCCCAGCGTGTGCCGATGGTGCTCGAGGCAAACGACCGCACCAGGGCCCAGCGTGTGCCGATTCGTCTCGAGGCAAGCGCCCGCACCAGGGCCCAGCGTGTGCCGATGGTGGTCGAGGCTGCCGATGGTGGTCGAGGCAACCTGCCGCACCAGGGCCCAGCGTGTGCCGATGGTGCTCGAGGCAACCGACCGCACCAGGGCCGAGCGTGTGCCGATGGTGCTCGAGGCAAGCGCCCGCACCAGGGCCCAGCGTGTGCCGATGGTGGTCGAGGCAACCTGCCGCACCAGGGCCCAGCGTGTGCCGATGGTGCTCGAGGCAACCTGCCGCACCAGGGCCCAGCGTGTGCCGATGGTGGTCGAGGCAAGCGCCCGCACCAGGGCCCAGCGTGTGCCGATGGTGGTCTAGGCAACCGCCCGCACCAGGGCCCAGCGTGTGCCGATGGTGGTCGAGGCAACCTGCCGCACCAGGGCCCAGCGTGTCTCGATGGTGGTCGAGGCAACCTGCCGCACCAGGGCCCAGCGTGTGCCGATGGTGCTCGAGGCAACCGACCGCACCAGGGCGGAGCGTGTGCCGATGGTGGTCGAGGCAGGCGCCCGCACCAGGGCCCAGCGTGTGCCGATGGTGCTCGTGGCAACCGACCGCACCAGGGCCGACTGTGTGCCGATGGTGCTCGAGGCAAGCTGCCGCACCAGGGCCCAGCGTGTGCCGATGGTGGTCGAGGCAACCGCCCGCACCAGGGCCCAGCGTGTGCCGATGGTGGTCGAGGCAACCGCCCGCACCAGGGCCCAGCGTGTGCCGATGGTGCTCGAGGCAACCTGCCGCACCAGGGCCCAGCGTGTGCCGATGGTGCTCGAGGCAACCGACCGCACCAGGGCGGAGCGTGTGCCGATGGTGGTCGAGGCAAGCGCCCGCACCAGGGCCCAACGTGTGCCGATGGTGCTCGAGGCAACCGACCGCACCAGGGCCGAGCGTGTGCCGATGGTGCTCGAGGCAAGCTGCCGCACCAGGGCCCAGCGTGTGCCGATGGTGGTCGAGGCAACCGCCCGCACCAGGGCCCAGCGTGTGCCGATGGTGATCGAGGCAACCGACCGCACCAGGGCCCAGCGTGTGCCGATGGTGCTCGAGGCAACCTGCCGCACCAGGGCCCAGCGTGTGCCGATGGTGGTCGAGGCAA
>NW_028323017.1:40000-45000 GCF_047325235.1 Durio zibethinus | reverse complement strand
AGGCCGAGCGTGTGCCGATGGTGGTCGAGGCAACCGGCCGCACCAAGGGCCGGCGTGTGCCGATGGTGTTCGAGGCAACCGCCCGCACCAGGGCCCAGCGTGTGCCGATGGTGGTCGAGCCAGGAGCCCGCACCAAGGGCCGGCTTGTGCCGATGGTGTTCGGGGCAACCGCCCGCACCAGGGCCCTGCGTGTGCCTATGGTGCTGGGGGCAACCGCCCGCACCAGGGCCCAGCGTGTGCCGATGGTGCTGGGGGCAAGCGCCCGCACCAGGGCCCAGCGTGTGCCGATGGTGCTGGGGGCAACCGCCCGGACCAGGGCCCAACGTGTGCCGATGGTGGTCGAGGGAACCGCCCGCACCAGGGCCCAACGTGTGCCGATGGTGCTCGGGGCAACCGGCCGCACCAGGGCCCAGGGTCTGCCGATGGTGCTCGAGGCAACCGCCCGCACCAAGGCTCAGCATGTGCCGATTGTGATCGAGGCAACAACCCACACCAGGGCCCAGCTTGTGCCGATGGCGGTCGAGGCAAGTGCCCGTACCGAAGGGCAGCCTATGCCGATGATGGTCGATGCATGTGCCATCACCATGCGTCATCATGTGCCATTGATGGTCGAGGCCTTGGCCGAAGTTCGATTTTGAGCCACGGTGCCCATGCTTGGCTCCAGCATGTGCTGGTGCCGCATTTTTTTCACTCGGGACAGCATCGCCGGAGCATCGCCGGAGTACCGCCGGAGAACCTGACCGGCGGCATTGGGGTTCCGGCGATTGGGAGGGGGGCCGGGGGGGTGTGCGCACATGATGTGCGATGGGTGCTGGTACTTGGCCTTGTGTTGGCCCCCTATCCCTCATCAAACCTCTGAGAATTCACACCCCCTTAAAGAGCATTTGAGATTTTACAGGTTTGCTACCAGTAGCCGTTAAAGTGTCTGAAATGGGGACACTTTTTTCAAACGGTCACAAAATCTTCTCTACTTCGAGTTTTTAGCTGAATTTTTTTGTGCATGCCAACAAAAATAGAAGGATCATGCCTACAAAATTTGGGGCCAAAAATCCTTATAAAAAAATTTTAAAAAATCACGAACCGCAAAAAGTTTCGAAAATCGTGATAAATAGAAAACGAGTCATCTTCCAACGAAACTTCACGTGAAGGCTTAGGGGACCATTGTATGAATTTACAAGCCATAAAAATGGCATTGGCACGGCAGAAATTTGAAGATGTGCCTAAACCCACCAGGGCCCAACGTGTGCCGATGGTGCTCGAGGCAACCGCCCGCACCAGGGCCCAGCGTGTGCCGATGGTGCTCGAGGCAAGCGCCCGCACCAGGGCCGATAGTGTGCCGATGGTGCTCGAGGCAACCTGTCGCACCAGGGCCCAGCGTGTGCCGATGGTGATCGAGGCAACCTGCCGCACCAGGGCCCAGCGTGTGCCGATGGTGGTCGAGGCAAGCGCCCGCACCAGCGCCCAGCGTGTGCCGATGGTGGTCGAGGCAACCGACCGCACCAGGGCCCTGCGTGTGCCGATGGTGCTCGAGGCAACTTGCCGCACCAGGGCCCAGCGTGTGCCGATGGCGCTCGAGGCAAGCTCCCGCACCAGGGCCCAGCGTGTGCCGATGGTGCTCGAGGCAACCTGCCGCACCAGGGCCCAGCGTGTGCCGATGGTGCTCGAGGCAAGCGCCCGCACCAGGGCCCAGCGTGTGCCGATGGTGGTCGAGGCAACCGCCCGCACCAGGGCCCAGCGTGTGCCGATGGCGCTCGAGGCAACCTGCCGCACCAGGGCCCAGCGTGTGCCGATGGTGCTCGAGGCAACCGCCCGCACCAGGGCCGATAGTGTGCCGATGGTGCTCGAGGCAACCTGTTGCACCAGGGCCCAGCGTGTGCCGATGGTGATCGAGGCAACCTGCCGCACCAGGGCCCAGCGTGTGCCGATGGTGGTCGAGGCAAGCGCCCGCACCAGCGCCCAGCGTGTGCCGATGGTGCTCGAGGCAACCGACCGCACCAGGGCCCAGCGTGTGCCGATGGTGCTCGAGGCAACTTGCCGAACCAGGGCCCAGCGTGTGTCGATGGCGCTCGAGGCAAGCTCCCGCACCAGGGCCCAGCGTGTGCCGATGGTGCTCGAGGCAACCTGCCGCACCAGGGCCCAGCGTGTGCCGATGGTGCTCGAGGCAAACGACCGCACCAGGGCCCAGCGTGTGCCGATTCGTCTCGAGGCAAGCGCCCGCACCAGGGCCCAGCGTGTGCCGATGGTGGTCGAGGCTGCCGATGGTGGTCGAGGCAACCTGCCGCACCAGGGCCCAGCGTGTGCCGATGGTGCTCGAGGCAACCGACCGCACCAGGGCCGAGCGTGTGCCGATGGTGCTCGAGGCAAGCGCCCGCACCAGGGCCCAGCGTGTGCCGATGGTGGTCGAGGCAACCTGCCGCACCAGGGCCCAGCGTGTGCCGATGGTGCTCGAGGCAACCTGCCGCACCAGGGCCCAGCGTGTGCCGATGGTGGTCGAGGCAAGCGCCCGCACCAGGGCCCAGCGTGTGCCGATGGTGGTCGAGGCAACCGCCCGCACCAGGGCCCAGCGTGTGCCGATGGTGGTCGAGGCAACCTGCCGCACCAGGGCCCAGCGTGTGCCGATGGTGCTCGAGGCAACCTGCCGCACCAGGGCCCAGCGTGTGCCGATGGTGCTCGAGGCAAGCGCCCGCACCAGGGCCGATAGTGTGCCGATGGTGCTCGAGGCAACCTGTCGCACCAGGGCCCAGCGTGTGCCGATGGTGATCGAGGCAACCTGCCGCACCAGGGCCCAGCGTGTGCCGATGGTGGTCGAGGCAAGCGCCCGCACCAGCGCCCAGCGTGTGCCGATGGTGGTCGAGGCAACCGACCGCACCAGGGCCCTGCGTGTGCCGATGGTGCTCGAGGCAACTTGCCGCACCAGGGCCCAGCGTGTGCCGATGGCGCTCGAGGCAAGCTCCCGCACCAGGGCCCAGCGTGTGCCGATGGTGCTCGAGGCAACCTGCCGCACCAGGGCCCAGCGTGTGCCGATGGTGCTCGAGGCAAGCGCCCGCACCAGGGCCCAGCGTGTGCCGATGGTGGTCGAGGCAACCGCCCGCACCAGGGCCCAGCGTGTGCCGATGGCGCTCGAGGCAACCTGCCGCACCAGGGCCCAGCGTGTGCCGATGGTGCTCGAGGCAACCGCCCGCACCAGGGCCGATAGTGTGCCGATGGTGCTCGAGGCAACCTGTTGCACCAGGGCCCAGCGTGTGCCGATGGTGATCGAGGCAACCTGCCGCACCAGGGCCCAGCGTGTGCCGATGGTGGTCGAGGCAAGCGCCCGCACCAGCGCCCAGCGTGTGCCGATGGTGCTCGAGGCAACCGACCGCACCAGGGCCCAGCGTGTGCCGATGGTGCTCGAGGCAACTTGCCGAACCAGGGCCCAGCGTGTGTCGATGGCGCTCGAGGCAAGCTCCCGCACCAGGGCCCAGCGTGTGCCGATGGTGCTCGAGGCAACCTGCCGCACCAGGGCCCAGCGTGTGCCGATGGTGCTCGAGGCAAGCGCCCGCACCAGGGCCCAGCGTGTGCCGATGGTGGTCGAGGCAACCTGCCGCACCAGGGCCCAGCGTGTGCCGATGGTGGTCGAGGCAACCTGCCGCACCAGGGCCCAGCGTGTGCCGATGGTGCTCGAGGCAACCTGCCGCACCAGGGCCCAGCGTGTGCCGATGGTGCTCGAGGCAAACGACCGCACCAGGGCCCAGCGTGTGCCGATTCGTCTCGAGGCAAGCGCCCGCACCAGGGCCCAGCGTGTGCCGATGGTGGTCGAGGCTGCCGATGGTGGTCGAGGCAACCTGCCGCACCAGGGCCCAGCGTGTGCCGATGGTGCTCGAGGCAACCGACCGCACCAGGGCCGAGCGTGTGCCGATGGTGCTCGAGGCAAGCGCCCGCACCAGGGCCCAGCGTGTGCCGATGGTGGTCGAGGCAACCTGCCGCACCAGGGCCCAGCGTGTGCCGATGGTGCTCGAGGCAACCTGCCGCACCAGGGCCCAGCGTGTGCCGATGGTGGTCGAGGCAAGCGCCCGCACCAGGGCCCAGCGTGTGCCGATGGTGGTCGAGGCAACCGCCCGCACCAGGGCCCAGCGTGTGCCGATGGTGGTCGAGGCAACCTGCCGCACCAGGGCCCAGCGTGTGCCGATGGTGCTCGAGGCAACCTGCCGCACCAGGGCCCAGCGTGTGCCGATGGTGCTCGAGGCAAACGACCGCACCAGGGCCCAGCGTGTGCCGATTCGTCTCGAGGCAAGCGCCCGCACCAGGGCCCAGCGTGTGCCGATGGTGGTCGAGGCTGCCGATGGTGGTCGAGGCAACCTGCCGCACCAGGGCCCAGCGTGTGCCGATGGTGCTCGAGGCAACCGACCGCACCAGGGCCGAGCGTGTGCCGATGGTGCTCGAGGCAAGCGCCCGCACCAGGGCCCAGCGTGTGCCGATGGTGGTCGAGGCAACCTGCCGCACCAGGGCCCAGCGTGTGCCGATGGTGCTCGAGGCAACCTGCCGCACCAGGGCCCAGCGTGTGCCGATGGTGGTCGAGGCAAGCGCCCGCACCAGGGCCCAGCGTGTGCCGATGGTGGTCTAGGCAACCGCCCGCACCAGGGCCCAGCGTGTGCCGATGGTGGTCGAGGCAACCTGCCGCACCAGGGCCCAGCGTGTCTCGATGGTGGTCGAGGCAACCTGCCGCACCAGGGCCCAGCGTGTGCCGATGGTGCTCGAGGCAACCGACCGCACCAGGGCGGAACGTGTGCCGATGGTGGTCGAGGCAGGCGCCCGCACCAGGGCCCAGCGTGTGCCGATGGTGCTCGTGGCAACCGACCGCACCAGGGCCGACTGTGTGCCGATGGTGCTCGAGGCAAGCTGCCGCACCAGGGCCCAGCGTGTGCCGATGGTGGTCGAGGCAACCGCCCGCACCAGGGCCCAGCGTGTGCCGATGGTGGTCGAGGCAACCGCCCGCACCAGGGCCCAGCGTGTGCCGATGG
>NW_028323017.1:25000-30000 GCF_047325235.1 Durio zibethinus | reverse complement strand
TCGAGGCAACCGCCCGCACCAAGGGCCGGCTTGTGCCGATGGTGTTCGAGGCAACCGCCCGCACCAGGGCCCAGCGTGTGCCGATGGTGGTCGAGGCAACCGCCAGCACCAGGGCCCAGCGTGTGCCGATGGTGGTCGAGGCAACCGCCCGCACCAGGGCCCAGCGTGTGCCGATGGTGGTCGAGGCAAGCGCCCGCACCAAGGCCGAGCGTGTGCCGATGGTGGTCGAGGCAAGCGCCCGCACCAGGGCCCAGCGTGTGCCGATGGTGGTCGAGGCAAGCGCCCTCACCAAGGCCGAGCGTGTGCCGATGGTGGTCGAGGCAACCGCCCGCACCAGGGCCCAGCGTGTGCCGATGGTGGTCGAGGCAAGCGCCCGCACCAAGGCCGAGCGTGTGCCGATGGTGGTCGAGGCAAGCGCCCGCACCAGGGCCCAGCGTGTGCCGATGGTGGTCGAGGCAAGCGCCCTCACCAAGGCCGAGCGTGTGCCGATGGTGGTCGAGGCAACCGGCCGCACCAAGGGCCGGCGTGTGCCGATGGTGTTCGAGGCAACCGCCCGCACCAGGGCCCAGCGTGTGCCGATGGTGGTCGAGCCAGGAGCCCGCACCAAGGGCCGGCTTGTGCCGATGGTGTTCGGGGCAACCGCCCGCACCAGGGCCCTGCGTGTGCCTATGGTGCTGGGGGCAACCGCCCGCACCAGGGCCCAGCGTGTGCCGATGGTGCTGGGGGCAAGCGCCCGCACCAGGGCCCAGCGTGTGCCGATGGTGCTGGGGGCAACCGCCCGGACCAGGGCCCAACGTGTGCCGATGGTGGTCGAGGGAACCGCCCGCACCAGGGCCCAACGTGTGCCGATGGTGCTCGGGGCAACCGGCCGCACCAGGGCCCAGGGTCTGCCGATGGTGCTCGAGGCAACCGCCCGCACCAAGGCTCAGCATGTGCCGATTGTGATCGAGGCAACAACCCACACCAGGGCCCAGCTTGTGCCGATGGCGGTCGAGGCAAGTGCCCGTACCGAAGGGCAGCCTATGCCGATGATGGTCGATGCATGTGCCATCACCATGCGTCATCATGTGCCATTGATGGTCGAGGCCTTGGCCGAAGTTCGATTTTGAGCCACGGTGCCCATGCTTGGCTCCAGCATGTGCTGGTGCCGCATTTTTTTCACTCGGGACAGCATCGCCGGAGCATCGCCGGAGTACCGCCGGAGAACCTGACCGGCGGCATTGGGGTTCCGGCGATTGGGAGGGGGGCCGGGGGGGTGTGCGCACATGATGTGCGATGGGTGCTGGTACTTGGCCTTGTGTTGGCCCCCTATCCCTCATCAAACCTCTGAGAATTCACACCCCCTTAAAGAGCATTTGAGATTTTACAGGTTTGCTACCAGTAGCCGTTAAAGTGTCTGAAATGGGGACACTTTTTTCAAACGGTCACAAAATCTTCTCTACTTCGAGTTTTTAGCTGAATTTTTTTGTGCATGCCAACAAAAATAGAAGGATCATGCCTACAAAATTTGGGGCCAAAAATCCTTATAAAAAAATTTTAAAAAATCACGAACCGCAAAAAGTTTCGAAAATCGTGATAAATAGAAAACGAGTCATCTTCCAACGAAACTTCACGTGAAGGCTTAGGGGACCATTGTATGAATTTACAAGCCATAAAAATGGCATTGGCACGGCAGAAATTTGAAGATGTGCCTAAACCCACCAGGGCCCAACGTGTGCCGATGGTGCTCGAGGCAACCGCCCGCACCAGGGCCCAGCGTGTGCCGATGGTGCTCGAGGCAAGCGCCCGCACCAGGGCCGATAGTGTGCCGATGGTGCTCGAGGCAACCTGTCGCACCAGGGCCCAGCGTGTGCCGATGGTGATCGAGGCAACCTGCCGCACCAGGGCCCAGCGTGTGCCGATGGTGGTCGAGGCAAGCGCCCGCACCAGCGCCCAGCGTGTGCCGATGGTGGTCGAGGCAACCGACCGCACCAGGGCCCTGCGTGTGCCGATGGTGCTCGAGGCAACTTGCCGCACCAGGGCCCAGCGTGTGCCGATGGCGCTCGAGGCAAGCTCCCGCACCAGGGCCCAGCGTGTGCCGATGGTGCTCGAGGCAACCTGCCGCACCAGGGCCCAGTGTGTGCCGATGGTGCTCGAGGCAAGCGCCCGCACCAGGGCCCAGCGTGTGCCGATGGTGGTCGAGGCAACCGCCCGCACCAGGGCCCAGCGTGTGCCGATGGCGCTCGAGGCAACCTGCCGCACCAGGGCCCAGCGTGTGCCGATGGTGCTCGAGGCAACCGCCCGCACCAGGGCCGATAGTGTGCCGATGGTGCTCGAGGCAACCTGTTGCACCAGGGCCCAGCGTGTGCCGATGGTGATCGAGGCAACCTGCCGCACCAGGGCCCAGCGTGTGCCGATGGTGGTCGAGGCAAGCGCCCGCACCAGCGCCCAGCGTGTGCCGATGGTGCTCGAGGCAACCGACCGCACCAGGGCCCAGCGTGTGCCGATGGTGCTCGAGGCAACTTGCCGAACCAGGGCCCAGCGTGTGTCGATGGCGCTCGAGGCAAGCGCCCGCACCAGGGCCCAGCGTGTGCCGATGGTGGTCGAGGCAACCGCCCGCACCAGGGCCCAGCGTGTGCCGATGGTGGTCGAGGCAACCTGCCGCACCAGGGCCCAGCGTGTGCCGATGGTGCTCGAGGCAACCTGCCGCACCAGGGCCCAGCGTGTGCCGATGGTGCTCGAGGCAAACGACCGCACCAGGGCCCAGCGTGTGCCGATTCGTCTCGAGGCAAGCGCCCGCACCAGGGCCCAGCGTGTGCCGATGGTGGTCGAGGCTGCCGATGGTGGTCGAGGCAACCTGCCGCACCAGGGCCCAGCGTGTGCCGATGGTGGTCGAGGCAACCGACCGCACCAGGGCCGAGCGTGTGCCGATGGTGCTCGAGGCAAGCGCCCGCACCAGGGCCCAGCGTGTGCCGATGGTGGTCGAGGCAACCTGCCGCACCAGGGCCCAGCGTGTGCCGATGGTGCTCGAGGCAACCTGCCGCACCAGGGCCCAGCGTGTGCCGATGGTGGTCGAGGCAAGCGCCCGCACCAGGGCCCAGCGTGTGCCGATGGTGGTCTAGGCAACCGCCCGCACCAGGGCCCAGCGTGTGCCGATGGTGGTCGAGGCAACCTGCCGCACCAGGGCCCAGCGTGTGCCGATGGTGCTCGAGGCAACCGACCGCACCAGGGCGGAGCGTGTGCCGATGGTGGTCGAGGCAGGCGCCCGCACCAGGGCCCAGCGTGTGCCGATGGTGCTCGTGGCAACCGACCGCACCAGGGCCGACTGTGTGCCGATGGTGCTCGAGGCGAGCTGCCGCACCAGGGCCCAGCGTGTGCCGATGGTGGTCGAGGCAACCGCCCGCACCAGGGCCCAGCGTGTGCCGATGGTGGTCGAGGCAACCGCCCGCACCAGGGCCCAGCGTGTGCCGATGGTGCTCGAGGCAACCTGCCGCACCAGGGCCCAGCGTGTGCCGATGGTGCTCGAGGCAACCGACCGCACCAGGGCGGAGCGTGTGTCGATGGTGGTCGAGGCAAGCGCCCGCACCAGGGCCCAGCGTGTGCCGATGGTGCTCGAGGCAACCGACCGCACCAGGGCCCAGCGTGTGCCGATGGTGCTCGAGGCAAGCTGCCGCACCAGGGCCCAGCGTGTGCCGATGGTGGTCGAGGCAACCGCCCGCACCAGGGCCCAGCGTGTGCCGATGGTGATCGAGGCAACCGACCGCACCAGGGCCCAGCGTGTGCCGATGGTGCTCGAGGCAACCTGCCGCACCAGGGCCCAGCGTGTGCCGATGGTGGTCGAGGCAACCTGCCGCACCAGGGCCCAGCGTGTGCCGATGGTGGTCGAGGCAAGTGCCCGCACCAGGGCCCAGCATGTGCCGATGGTGCTCGAGGCAACCGACCGCACCAGGGCCCAGCGTGTGCCGATGGTGCTCGAGGCAACCTGCCGCACCAGGGCCCAGCGTGTGCCGATGGTGGTCGAGGCAAGCGCCCGCACCAGGGCCCAGCGTGTGCCGATGGTGGTCGAGGCAACCTGTCGCACAGGGCCCAGCTTTTGCCGATGGTGATCGAGGCAACCGGCCGCTCCAGGGCCCAGCGTGTGCCGATGGTTATCGGGGCAACCGGCCGCACCAGGGCCCAGGGTCTGCCGATGGTGCTCGAGGCAACCGCCCGCACCAAGGCTCAGCATGTGCCGCTGGTGATCGAGGCAACAACCCACACCAGGGCCCAGCTTGTGCCGATGGCGGTCGAGGCAAGTGCCCGTACCGAAGGGCAGCCTATGCCGATGATGGTCGATGCATGTGCCATCACCATGCGTCATCATGTGCCATTGATGGTCGAGGCCTTGGCCGAAGTTCGATTTTGAGCCACGGTGCCCATGCTTGGCTCCAGCATGTGCTGGTGCCGCATTTTTTTCACTCGGGACAGCATCGCCGGAGCATCGCCGGAGTACCGCCGGAGAACCTGACCGGCGGCATTGGGGTTCCGGCGATTGGGAGGGGGGCCGGGGGGGTGTGCGCACATGACGTGCGATGGGTGCTGGTGCTTGGCCCTTGTGTTGGCCCCCTATCCCTCATCAAACCTCTGAGAACTCACACCCCCTTAAAGAGCGTTTGAGATTTTACAGGTTTGCTGCCAGTAGCCGTTAAAGTGTCTGAAACGGGGACACTTTTTTCAAACGGTCACGAAATCTTCTCCGGTTCGATTTTTTAGCTGAATTTTTTTGTGCATGCCAACAAAAATAGAAGGATCGCGTCCACAAAATTTGGGGCCAGAACTCCTTCTAAAAAAATTCTAAAAAATCCCGAACCGCAAAAAGTTTCGAAAATCGTGAAAAATAGAAAACGAGTCATCTTGCAACGAAACTTCACGTGAAGGCTTAGGGGACCATTGTATGAATTTACAAGCCATAAAAATGGCATTGGCACGGCAGAAATTTGAAGATGTGCCTAAACCCACCTAGCACCCGATCGATCCCCGGC
>NW_028323017.1:12500-17500 GCF_047325235.1 Durio zibethinus | reverse complement strand
CTCGGGCAGCATCGGCTGCGTGCACGGCCTCGTCGAGGCCAAGGCATTTTTGTGGCCGATGAGAAGGGACCGCGAGACCGTCAAATACCGAGAGACTTGGCCGGGCCAAGCCCGCAACCGCAGCTTCTGCTCGCACCACCCCAGGGAGCCGTTGCCCGATTCAGGGACTTGGTCTGGGGTCTAGGGCAGCATCCGCCGCGTGCACGGGCTGGAGCTCGGCTCCCTTTTTTTGCATGCAAGCCAACCGATCGAGGCCATGGGCGCCTGCCGGTCACCGGAGCAACCAGTCGCCGAACAAAAATCGCCGGAAGGCATGCACGCCCTGTATTTCGTTCGAGGGACGTTGGCCGGGGTGCACGCAATGGGAGGCCCATCGCGCACACCTACTCCCCCCGTGGGGGGGGGGAGAGGGGGTGCCGGACCACCACCCCCTAAAGAGCATTAGAGATTTTACAGATATGCTACCAGTAGACGTTAAAATGTCTGAAACGGGGACACTTTTTCCAAACAAGCAAATCCCACACCGAGGGTGCGCAGGTGCCGATGGTGGTCGAGGCATGTGCCCGCAACAAGGGCCAACGCGAGCCGATGGTGGTCGAGGCAACCGCCCGCACCAGCTCGAGGCATGTGCCCACACCAAGGCCCGGCATGTATCGATGGTGTTCGACGTAGGGGCCATCTTCTGCTGATGGTGGTCGAGGCAAGAGCCCGCACCAAGGGCCAGCGTGTGCCCATGGTGCTCGAGGCAACCGTCCGCACCAGGGCCCAGCGTGTGCCGATGGTGGTCGAGGCAACCGCCCGCACCAGGGCCCGGCGTGTGCCGATGGTGCTCGAGGCAACCGCCCGCACCAAGGGCCGGCTTGTGCCGATGGTGTTCGAGGCAACCGCCCGCACCAGGGCCCCGCGTGTGCCGATGGTGGTCGAGGCAACCGCCAGCACCAGGGCCCAGCGTGTGCCGATGGTGGTCGAGGCAACCGCCCGCACCAAGGCCGAGCGTGTGCCGATGGTGGTCGAGGCAAGCGCCCGCACCAGGGCCCAGCGTGTGCCGATGGTGGTCGAGGCAAGCGCCCTCACCAAGGCCGAGCGTGTGCCGATGGTGGTCGAGGCAAGCGCCCGCACCAGGGCCCAGCGTGTGCCGATGGTGGTCGAGGCAAGCGCCCTCACCAAGGCCGAGCGTGTGCCGATGGTGGTCGAGGCAACCGCCCGCACCAGGGCCCAGCGTGTGCCGATGGTGGCCGAGGCAAGCGCCCGCACCAAGGCCGAGCGTGTGCCGATGGTGGTCGAGGCAAGCGCCCGCACCAGGGCCCAACGTGTGTCGATGGTGGTCGAGGCAAGCGCCCTCACCAAGGCCGAGCGTGTGCCGATGGTGGTCGAGGCAACCGGCCGCACCAAGGGCCGGCGTGTGCCGATGGTGTTCGAGGCAACCGCCCGCACCAGGGCCCAGCGTGTGCCGATGGTGGTCGAGCCAGGAGCCCGCACCAAGGGCCGGCTTGTGCCGATGGTGTTCGGGGCAACCGCCCGCACCAGGGCCCTGCGTGTGCCGATGGTGCTGGGGGCAACCGCCCGCACCAGGGCCCAGCGTGTGCCGATGGTGCTGGGGGCAAGCGCCCGCACCAGGGCCCAGCGTGTGCCGATGGTGCTGGGGGTAACCGCCCGGACCAGGGCCCAACGTGTGCCGATGGTGGTCGAGGGAACCGCCCGCACCAGGGCCCAGCGTGTGCCGATGGTGCTGGGGGCAAGTGCCCGCCCCAGGGCCCAGCGTGTGCCGATGGTTATCGGGGCAACCGGCCGCACCAGGGCCCAGGGTCTGCCGATGGTGCTCGAGGCAACCGCCCGCACCAAGGCTCAGCATGTGCCGATTGTGATCGAGGCAACAACCCACACCAGGGCCCAGCTTGTGCCGATGGCGGTCGAGGCAAGTGCCCGTACCGAAGGGCAGCCTATGCCGATGATGGTCGATGCATGTGCCATCACCATGCGTCATCATGTGCCATTGATGGTCGAGGCCTTGGCCGAAGTTCGATTTTGAGCCACGGTGCCCATGCTTGGCTCCAGCATGTGCTGGTGCCGCATTTTTTTCACTCGGGACAGCATCGCCGGAGCATCGCCGGAGCATCGCCGGAGTACCGCCGGAGAACCTGACCGGCGGCATTGGGGTTCCGGCGATTGGGAGGGGGGCCGGGGGGGTGTGCGCACATGATGTGCGATGGGTGCTGGTACTTGGCCTTGTGTTGGCCCCCTATCCCTCATCAAACCTCTGAGAATTCACACCCCCTTAAAGAGCATTTGAGATTTTACAGGTTTGCTACCAGTAGCCGTTAAAGTGTCTGAAATGGGGACACTTTTTTCAAACGGTCACAAAATCTTCTCTACTTCGAGTTTTTAGCTGAATTTTTTTGTGCATGCCAACAAAAATAGAAGGATCATGCCTACAAAATTTGGGGCCAAAAATCCTTATAAAAAAATTTTAAAAAATCCCGAACCGCAAAAAGTTTCGAAAATCATGAAAAATAGAAAACGAGTCATCTTCCAACGAAACTTCACGTGAAGGCTTAGGGGACCATTGTATGAATTTACAAGCCATAAAAATGGCATTGGCACGGCAGAAATTTGAAGATGTGCCTAAACCCACCAGGGCCCAGCGTGTGCCGATGGTGCTCGAGGCAACCGCCCGCACCAGGGCCCAGCGTGTGCCGATGGTGCTCGAGGCAAGCGCCCGCACCAGGGCCCAGCGTGTGCCGACGGTGGTCGAGGCAACCGCCCGCACCAGGGCCGATAGTGTGCCGATGGTGCTCGAGGCAACCTGTCGCACCAGGGCCCAGCGTGTGCCGATGGTGATCGAGGCAACCTGCCGCACCAGGGCCCAGCGTGTGCCGATGCTGGTCGAGGCAAGCGCCCGCACCAGTGCCCAGCGTGTGCCGATGGTGCTCGAGGCAACCGACCGCACCAGGGCCCAGCGTGTGCCGATGGTGCTCGAGGCAACCTGCCGCACCAGGGCCCAGCGTGTGCCGATGGCGCTCGAGGCAAGCTCCCGCACCAGGGCCCAGCGTGTGCCGATGGTGCTCGAGGCAACCTGCCGCACCAGGGCCCAGCGTGTGCCGATGGTGCTCGAGGCAACCTGCCCCACCAGGGCCCAGCGTGTGCGGATGGTGCTCGAGGCAAGCGCCCGCACCAGGGCCCAGCGTGTGCCGATGGTGGTCGAGGCAACCTGCCGCACCAGGGCCCAGCGTGTGCCGATGGTGGTCGAGGCAACCTGCCGCACCAGGGCCCAGCGTGTGCCGATGGTGCTCGAGGCAACCGACTGCACCAGGGCCGAGCTTGTGCCGAAGGTGGTCGAGGCAAGCGCCCGCACCAGGGCCCAGCGTGTGCCGATGGTGGTCGAGGCTGCCGATGATGGTCGAGGCAACCTGCCGCACCAGGGCCCAGCGTGTGCCGATGGTCCTCGAGGCAACCGACCACACCAGGGCCGAGCGTGTGCCGATGGTGCTCGAGGCAAGCGCCCGCACCAGGGCCCAGCGTGTGCCGATGGTGGTCGAGGCAAGCGCCCGCACCAGGGCCCAGCGTGTGCCGATGGTGGTCGAGGCAACCTGCCGCACCAGGGCCCAACGTGTGCCGATGGTGGTCGAGGCAAGCGCCCGCACCAGGGCCCAGCGTGTGCCGATGGTGGTCGAGGCAACCGCCCGCACCAGGGCCCAGCGTGTGCCGATGGTGGTCGAGGCAACCTGCCGCACCAGGGCCCAGCGTGTGCCGATGGTGCTCGAGGCAACCGACCTCACCAGGGCGGAGCGTGTGCCGATGGTGGTCGAGGCAACCGCCCGCACCAGGGCCCAGCGTGTGCCGATGGTGGTCGAGGCTGCCGATGGTGGTCGAGGCAACCTGCTGCACCAGGGCCCAGCGTGTGCCGATGGTGGTCGAGGCAACCGACCGCACCAGGGCCGAGCGTGTGCCGATGGTGCTCGAGGCAAGCTGCCGCACCTGGGCCCAGCGTGTGCCGATGGTGGTCGAGGCAACCGCCCGCACCAGGGCCCAGCGTGTGCCGATGGTGATCGAGGCAACCGACCGCACCAGGGCCCAGCGTGTGCCGATGGTGCTCGAGGCAACCTGCCGCACCAGGGCCCAGCGTGTGCCGATGGTGGTCGAGGCAACCTGCCGCACCAGGGCCCAGCGTGTGCCGATGGTGGTCGAGGCAAGCGCCCGCACCAGGGCCCAGCGTGTGCCGATGGTGGTCGAGGCAACCGACCGCACCAGGGCCCAGCGTGTGCCGATGGTGCTCGAGGCAACCTGCCGCACCAGGGCCCAGCGTGTGCCGATGGTGGTCGAGGCAAGCGCCCGCACCAGGGCCCAGCGTGTGCCGATGGTGGTCGAGGCAAGCGCCCGCACCAGGGCCCAGCGTGTGCCGATGGTGCTCGAGGCAACCGACCGCACCAGGGCCGAGCGTGTGTCGATGGTGGTCGAGGCAAGCGCCCGCACCAGGGCCCAGCGTGTGCCGATGGTGATCGAGGCAAGCGCCCGCACCAGGGCCCAGCGTGTGCCGATGGTGGTCGAGGCAAGCGCCCGCACCAGTGCCCAGCGTGTGCCGATGGTGGTCGAGGCAAGCGCCCGCACCAGGGCCCAGCTTTTGCCGATGGTGATCGAGGCAACCGGCCGCTCCAGGGCCCAGCGTGTGCCGATGGTTATCGGGGCAACCGGCCGCACCAGGGCCCAGGGTCTGCCGATGGTGCTCGAGGCAACCGCCCGCACCAAGGCTCAGCATGTGCCGCTGGTGATCGAGGCAACAACCCACACCAGGGCCCAGCTTGTGCCGATGGCGGTCGAGGCAAGTGCCCGTACCGAAGGGCAGCCTATGCCGATGATGGTCGATGCATGTGCCATCACCATGCGTCATCATGTGCCATTGATGGTCGAGGCCTTGGCCGAAGTTCGATTTTGAGCCACGGTGCCCATGCTTGGCTCCAGCATGTGCTGGTGCCGCTTTTTTTTCACTCGGGTCAGCATCGCCG
>NW_028323017.1:0-2500 GCF_047325235.1 Durio zibethinus | reverse complement strand
ATGGTCGATGCATGTGCCATCACCATGCGTCATCATGTGCCATTGATGGTCGAGGCCTTGGCCGAAGTTCGATTTTGAGCCACGGTGCCCATGCTTGGCTCCAGCATTGTATGAATTTACAAGCCATAAAAATGGCATTGGCACGGCAGAAATTTGAAGATGTGCCTAAACCCACCAGGGCCCAGCGTGTGCCGATGGTGCTCGAGGCAACCGCCCGCACCAGGGCCCAGCGTGTGCCGATGGTGCTCGAGGCAAGCGCCCGCACCAGGGCCCAGCGTGTGCCGACGGTGGTCGAGGCAACCGCCCGCACCAGGGTCGATAGTGTGCCGATGGTGCTCGAGGCAACCTGTCGCACCAGGGCCCAGCGTGTGCCGATGGTGATCGAGGCAACCTGCCGCACCAGGGCCCAGCGTGTGCCGATGCTGGTCGAGGCAAGCGCCCGCACCAGCGCCCAGCATGTGCCGATGGTGCTCGAGGCAACCTGCCGCACCAGGGCCCAGCGTGTGCCGATGGCGCTCGAGGCAAGCTCCCGCACCAGGGCCCAGCGTGTGCCGATGGCGCTCGAGGCAACCTGCCGCACCAGGGCCTAGCGTGTGCCGATGGTGCTCGAGGCAACCTGTCGCACCAGGGCCCAGCGTGTGCCGATGGTGCTCGAGGCAACCTGCCGCACCAGGGCCCAGCGTGTGCGGATGGTGCTCGAGGCAAGCGCCCGCACCAGGGCCCAGGGTGTGCCGATGGTGGTCGAGGCAACCGCCCGCACCAGGGCCCAGCTTGTGCCGATGGTGGTCGAGGCAACCTGCCGCACCAGGGCCCAGCGTGTGCCGATGGTGCTCGAGGCAACCTGCCGCAGCGTGTGCCGATGGTGCTCGAGGCAACCGACCGCACCAGGGCCGAGCGTGTGCCGATGGTGGTCGAGGCAAGCGCCCGCACCAGGGCCCAGCGTGTGCCGATGGTGGTCGAGGCTGCCGATGATGGTCGAGGCAACCTGCCGCACCAGGGCCCAGCGTGTGCCGATGGTGCTCGAGGCTGCCGATGATGGTCGAGGCAACCTGCCGCACCAGGGCCCAGCGTGTGCCGATGGTGCTCGAGGCAACCGACCGCACCAGGGCCGAGCGTGTGCCGATGGTGCTCGAGGCAAGCGCCCGCACCAGGGCCCAGCGTGTGCCGATGGTGGTCGAGGCAAGCGCCCGCACCAGGGCCCAGCGTGTGCCGATGGTGGTCGAGGCAAGCGCCCGCACCAGGGTCCAGCGTGTGCCGATGGTGGTCGAGGCAACCTGCCGCACCAGGGCCCAGCGTGTGCCGATGGTGGTCGAGGCAAGCGCCCGCACCAGGGCCCAGCGTGTGCCGATGGTGGTCGAGGCAACCGCCCGCACCAGGGCCCAGCGTGTGCCGATGGTGGTCGAGGCAACCTGCCGCACCAGGGCCCAGCGTGTGCCGATGGTGCTCGAGGCAACCGACCGCACCAGGGCCTAGCGTGTGCCGATGGTGGTCGAGGCAACCGCCCGCACCAGGGCCCAGCGTGTGCCGATGGTGGTCGAGGCTGCCGATGGTGGTCGAGGCAACCTGCCGCACCAGGGCCCAGCGTGTGCCGATGGTGCTCGAGGCAACCGACCGCACCAGGGCCGAGCGTGTGCCGATGGTGCTCGAGGCAAGCTGCCGCACCAGGGCCCAGCGTGTGCCGATGGTGGTCGAGGCAACCTGCCGCACCAGGGCCTAGCGTGTGCCGATGGTGGTCGAGGCAAGCGCCCGCACCAGGGCCCAGCGTGTGCCGATGGTGGTCGAGGCAACCGATCGCACCAGGGCCCAGCGTGTGCCGATGGTGCTCGAGGCAACCTGCCGCACCAGGGCCCAGCGTGTGCCGATGGTGGTCGAGGCAAGCGCTCGCACCAGGGCCCAGCGTGTGCCGATGGTGGTCGAGGCAAGCGCCCGCACCAGGGCCCAGCGTGTGCCGATGGTGCTCGAGGCAACCGACCGCACCAGGGCCCAGCGTGTGCCGATGGTGGTCGAGGCAAGCGCCCGCACCAGTGCCCAGCGTGTGCCGATGGTGGTCGAGGCAAGCGCCCGCACCAGGGCCCTGGTGTGCCGATGGTGGTCGAGGCAAGCGCCCGCACCAGTGCCCAGCTTTTGCCGACGGTGATCGAGGCAACCGGCCGCTCCAGGGCCCAGGGTCTGCCGATGGTGCTCGAGGCAACCGCCCGCACCAAGGCTCAGCATGTGCCGCTGGTGATCGAGGCAACAACCCACAGCAGGGCCCAGCTTGTGCCGATGGCGGTCGAGGCAAGTGCCCGTACCGAAGGGCAGCCTATGCCGATGATGGTCGATGCATGTGCCATCACCATGCGTCATCATGTGCCATTGATGGTCGAGGCCTTGGCCGAAGTTCGATTTTGAGCCACGGTGCCCATGCTTGGCTCCAGCATGTGCTGGTGCCGCATTTTTTTCACTCGGGACAGCATCGCCGGAGCATCGCCGGAGTACCGCCGGAGAACCTGACCGGCGG
>NW_028323016.1:227500-230000 GCF_047325235.1 Durio zibethinus | reverse complement strand
AACAAAAATAGAAGGATCATGCCTACAAAATTTGGGGCCAAAAATCCTTATAAAAAAATTTTAAAAAATCCCGAACCGCAAAAAGTTTCGAAAATCATGAAAAATAGAAAACGAGTCATCTTCCAACGAAACTTCACGTGAAGGCTTAGGGGACCATTGTATGAATTTACAAGCCATAAAAATGGCATTGGCACGGCAGAAATTTGAAGATGTGCCTAAACCCACCAGGGCCCAGCGTGTGCCGATGGTGCTCGAGGCAACCGCCCGCACCAGGGCCCAGCGTGTGCCGATGGTGCTCGAGGCAAGCGCCCGCACCAGGGCCCAGCGTGTGCCGACGGTGGTCGAGGCAACCGCCCGCACCAGGGCCGATAGTGTGCCGATGGTGCTCGAGGCAACCTGTCGCACCAGGGCCCAGCGTGTGCCGATGGTGATCGAGGCAACCTGCCGCACCAGGGCCCAGCGTGTGCCGATGCTGGTCGAGGCAAGCGCCCGCACCAGCGCCCAGCGTGTGCCGATGGTGCTCGAGGTAACCTGCCGCACCAGGGCCCAGCGTGTGCCGATGGCGCTCGAGGCAAGCTCCCGCACCAGGGCCCAGCGTGTGCCGATGGCGCTCGAGGCAACCTGCCGCACCAGGGCCCAGCGTGTGCCGATGGTGCTCGAGGCAACCTGCCGCACCAGGGCCCAGCGTATGCGGATGGTGCTCGAGGCAAGCGCCCGCACCAGGGCCCAGCGTGTGCCGATGGTGGTCGAGGCAACCGCCCGCACCAGGGCCCAGCGTGTGCCGATGGTGGTCGAGGCAACCGCCCGCACCAGGGCCCAGCGTGTGCCGATGGTGGTCGAGGCAACCTGCCGCACCAGGGCCCAGCGTGTGCCGATGGTGCTCGAGGCAACCTGCCGCACCAGGGCCCAGCGTGTGCCGATGGTGCTCGAGGCAACCGACCGCACCAGGGCCGAGCGTGTGCCGATGGTGGTCGAGGCAAGCGCCCGCACCAGGGCCCAGCGTGTGCCGATGGTGGTCGAGGCTGCCGATGATGGTCGAGGCAACCTGCCGCACCAGGGCCCAGCGTGTGCCGATGGTGCTCGAGGCTGCCGATGATGGTCGAGGCAACCTGCCGCACCAGGGCCCAGCGTGTGCCGATGGTGCTCGAGGCAACCGACCGCACCAGGGCCGAGCGTGTGCCGATGGTGCTCGAGGCAAGCGCCCGCACCAGGGCCCAGCGTGTGCCGATGGTGGTGGAGGCAACCTGCCGCACCAGGGCCCAGCGTGTGCCGATGGTGGTCGAGGCAAGCGCCCGCACCAGGGCCCAGCGTGTGCCGATGGTGGTCGAGGCAACCGCCCGCACCAGGGCCCAGCGTGTGCCGATGGTGGTCGAGGCAACCTGCCGCACCAGGGCCCAGCGTGTGCCGATGGTGCTCGAGGCAACCGACCGCACCAGGGCCTAGCGTGTGCCGATGGTGGTCGAGGCAACCGCCCGCACCAGGGCCCAGCGTGTGCCGATGGTGGTCGAGGCTGCCGATGGTGGTCGAGGCAACCTGCCGCACCAGGGCCCAGCGTGTGCCGATGGTGGTCGAGGCAACCGACCGCACCAGGGCCGAGCGTGTGCCGATGGTGCTCGAGGCAAGCTGCCGCACCAGGGCCCAGCGTGTGCCGATGGTGGTCGAGGCAACCTGCCGCACCAGGGCCCAGCGTGTGCCGATGGTGGTCGAGGCAAGCGCCCGCACCAGGGCCCAGCGTGTGCCGATGGTGGTCGAGGCAACCGACCGCACCAGGGCCCAGCGTGTGCCGATGGTGCTCGAGGCAACCTGCCGCACCAGGGCCCAGCGTGTGCCGATGGTGGTCGAGGCAAGCGTCCGCACCAGGGCCCAGCGTGTGCCGATGGTGGTCGAGGCAAGCGCCCGCACCAGGGCCCAGCGTGTGCCGATGGTGCTCGAGGCAACCGACCGCACCAGGGCCCAGCGTGTGCCGATGGTGGTCGAGGCAAGCGCCCGCACCAGTGCCCAGCGTGTGCCGATGGTGGTCGAGGCAAGCGCCCGCACCAGGGCCCAGGTGTGCCGATGGTGGTCGAGGCAAGCGCCCGCACCAGTGCCCAGCTTTTGCCGACGGTGATCGAGGCAACCGGCCGCTCCAGGGCCCAGGGTCTGCCGATGGTGCTCGAGGCAACCGCCCGCACCAAGGCTCAGCATGTGCCGCTGGTGATCGAGGCAACAACCCACAGCAGGGCCCAGCTTGTGCCGATGGCGGTCGAGGCAAGTGCCCGTACCGAAGGGCAGCCTATGCCGATGATGGTCGATGCATGTGCCATCACCATGCGTCATCATGTGCCATTGATGGTCGAGGCCTTGGCCGAAGTTCGATTTTGAGCCACGGTGCCCATGCTTGGCTCCAGCATGTGCTGGTGCCGCATTTTTTTCACTCGGGACAGCATCGCCGGAGCATCGCCGGAGTACCGCCGGAGAACCTGACCGGCGGCATTGGGGTTCCGGCGATTGGGAGGGGGGC
>NW_028323016.1:217500-220000 GCF_047325235.1 Durio zibethinus | reverse complement strand
GAAGATGTGCCTAAACCCACCAGGGCCCAGCGTGTGCCGATGGTGCTCGAGGCAACCGCCCGCACCAGGGCCCAGCGTGTGCCGATGGTGCTCGAGGCAAGCGCCCGCACCAGGGCCCAGCGTGTGCCGACGGTGGTCGAGGCAACCGCCCGCACCAGGGCCGATAGTGTGCCGATGGTGCTCGAGGCAACCTGTCGCACCAGGGCCCAGCGTGTGCCGATGGTGATCGAGGCAACCTGCCGCACCAGGGCCCAGCGTGTGCCGATGCTGGTCGAGGCAAGCGCCCGCACCAGCGCCCAGCGTGTGCCGATGGTGCTCGAGGTAACCTGCCGCACCAGGGCCCAGCGTGTGCCGATGGCGCTCGAGGCAAGCTCCCGCACCAGGGCCCAGCGTGTGCCGATGGCGCTCTTGCACCAGGGCCCAGCGTGTGCCGATGGCGCTCGAGGCAACCTGCCGCACCAGGGCCCAGCGTGTGCCGATGGTGCTCGAGGCAACCTGCCGCACCAGGGCCCAGCGTGTGCCGATGGTGCTCGAGGCAACCTGCCGCACCAGGGCCCAGCGTGTGCGATGGTGCTCGAGGCAAGCGCCCGCACCAGGGCCCAGCGTGTGCCGATGGTGGTCGAGGCAACCGCCCGCACCAGGGCCCAGCGTGTGCCGATGGTTGTCGAGGCAACCTGCCGCACCAGGGCCCAGCGTGTGCCGATGGTGCTCGAGGCAACCTGCCGCACCAGGGCCCAGCGTGTGCCGATGGTGCTCGAGGCAACCGACCGCACCAGGGCCGAGCGTGTGCCGATGGTGGTCGAGGCAAGCGCCCGCACCAGGGCCCAGCGTGTGCCGATGGTGGTCGAGGCTGCCGATGATGGTCGAGGCAACCTGCCGCACCAGGGCCCAGCGTGTGCCGATGGTGCTCGAGGCTGCCGATGATGGTCGAGGCAACCTGCCGCACCAGGGCCCAGCGTGTGCCGATGGTGCTCGAGGCAACCGACCGCACCAGGGCCGAGCGTGTGCCGATGGTGCTCGAGGCAAGTGCCCGCACCAGGGCCCAGCGTGTGCCGATGGTGGTTGAGGCAACCTGCCGCACCAGGGCCCAGCGTGTGCCGATGGTGGTCGAGGCAAGCGCCCGCACCAGGGCCCAGCGTGTGCCGATGGTGGTCGAGGCAAGCGCCCGCACCAGGGCCCAGCGTGTGCCGATGGTGGTCGAGGCAACCTGCCGCACCAGGGCCCAGCGTGTGCCGATGGTGGTCGAGGCAAGCGCCCGCACCAGGGCCCAGCGTGTGCCGATGGTGGTCGAGGTAACCGCCCGCACCAGGGCCCAGCGTGTGCCGATGGTGGTCGAGGCAACCTGCCGCACCAGGGCCCAGCGTGTGCCGATGGTGCTCGAGGCAACCGACCGCACCAGGGCCTAGCGTGTGCCGATGGTGGTCGAGGCAACCGCCCGCACCAGGGCCCAGCGTGTGCCGATGGTGGTCGAGGCTGCCGATGGTGGTCGAGGCAACCTGCCGCACCAGGGCCCAGCGTGTGCCGATGGTGGTCGAGGCAACCGACCGCACCAGGGCCGAGCGTGTGCCGATGGTGCTCGAGGTAAGCTGCCGCACCAGGGCCCAGCGTGTGCCGATGGTGGTCGAGGCAACCTGCCGCACCAGGGCCCAGCGTGTGCCGATGGTGGTCGAGGCAAGCGTCCGCACCAGGGCCCAGCGTGTGCCGATGGTGGTCGAGGCAAGCGCCCGCACCAGGGCCCAGCGTGTGCCGATGGTGCTCGAGGCAACCGACCGCACCAGGGCCCAGCGTGTGCCGATGGTGGTCGAGGCAAGCGCCCGCACCAGTGCCCAGCGTGTGCCGATGGTGGTCGAGGCAAGCGCCCGCACCAGGGCCCAGGTGTGCCGATGGTGGTCGAGGCAAGCGCCCGCACCAGTGCCCAGCTTTTGCCGACGGTGATCGAGGCAACCGGCCGCTCCAGGGCCCAGGGTCTGCCGATGGTGCTCGAGGCAACCGCCCGCACCAAGGCTCAGCATGTGCCGCTGGTGATCGAGGCAACAACCCACAGCAGGGCCCAGCTTGTGCCGATGGCGGTCGAGGCAAGTGCCCGTACCGAAGGGCAGCCTATGCCGATGATGGTCGATGCATGTGCCATCACCATGCGTCATCATGTGCCATTGATGGTCGAGGCCTTGGCCGAAGTTCGATTTTGAGCCACGGTGCCCATGCTTGGCTCCAGCATGTGCTGGTGCCGCATTTTTTTCACTCGGGAAAGCATCGCCGGAGCATCGCCGGAGTACCGCCGGAGAACCTGACCGGCGGCATTGGGGTTCCGGCGATTGGGAGGGGGGCCGGGGGGTGTGCGCACATGACGTGCGATGGGTGCTGGTACTTGGCCCTTGTGTTGGCCCCCTATCCCTCATCAAACCTCTGAGAACTCACACCCCCTTAAAGAGCGTTTGAGATTTTACAGGTTTGCTGCCAGTAGCCGTTAAAGTGTCTGAAATGGGGACACTTTTTTCAA
>NW_028323016.1:205000-207500 GCF_047325235.1 Durio zibethinus | reverse complement strand
GGGGACCATTGTATGAATTTACAAGCCATAAAAATGGCATTGGCACGGCAGAAATTTGAAGATGTGCCTAAACCCACCAGGGCCCAGCGTGTGCCGATGGTGCTCGAGGCAAGCGCCCGCACCAGGGCCCAGCGTGTGCCGATGGTGCTCGAGGCAAGCGCCCGCACCAGGGCCCAGCGTGTGCCGACGGTGGTCGAGGCAACCGCCCGCACCAGGGCCGATAGTGTGCCGATGGTGCTCGAGGCAACCTGTCGCACCAGGGCCCAGCGTGTGCCGATGGTGATCGAGGCAACCTGCCGCACCAGGGCCCAGCGTGTGCCGATGCTGGTCGAGGCAAGCGCCCGCACCAGCGCCCAGCGTGTGCCGATGGGGCTCGAGGCAACCTGCCGCACCAGGGCCCAGCGTGTGCCGATGGCGCTCGAGGCAAGCTCCCGCACCAGGGCCCAGCGTGTGCCGATGGCGCTCGAGGCAACCTGCCGCACCAGGGCCCAGCGTGTGCCGATGGTGCTCGAGGCAACCTGCCGCACCAGGGCCCAGCGTGTGCGGATGGTGCTCGAGGCAAGCGCCCGCACCAGGGCCCAGCGTGTGCCGATGGTGGTCGAGGCAACCGCCCGCACCAGGGCCCAGCGTGTGCCGATGGTGGTCGAGGCAACCTGCCGCACCAGGGCCCAGCGTGTGCCGATGGTGCTCGAGGCAACCTGCCGCACCAGGGCCCAGCGTGTGCCGATGGTGCTCGAGGCAACCGACCGCACCAGGGCCGAGCGTGTGCCGATGGTGGTCGAGGCAAGCGCCCGCACCAGGGCCCAGCGTGTGCCGATGGTGGTCGAGGCTGCCGATGATGGTCGAGGCAACCTGCCGCACCAGGGCCCAGCGTGTGCCGATGGTGCTCGAGGCTGCCGATGATGGTCGAGGCAACCTGCCGCACCAGGGCCCAGCGTGTGCCGATGGTGCTCGAGGCAACCGACCGCACCAGGGCCGAGCGTGTGCCGATGGTGCTCGAGGCAAGCGCCCGCACCAGGGCCCAGCGTGTGCCGATGGTGGTCGAGGCAACCTGCCGCACCCGGGCCCAGCGTGTGCCGATGGTGGTCGAGGCAAGCGCCCGCACCAGGGCCCAGCGTGTGCCGATGGTGGTCGAGGCAACCGCCCGCACCAGGGCCCAGCGTGTGCCGATGGTGGTCGAGGCAACCTGCCGCACCAGGGCCCAGCGTGTGCCGATGGTGCTCGAGGCAACCGACCGCACCAGGGCCTAGCGTGTGCCGATGGTGGTCGAGGCAACCGCCCGCACCAGGGCCCAGCGTGTGCCGATGGTGGTCGAGGCTGCCGATGGTGGTCGAGGCAACCTGCCGCACCAGGGCCCAGCGTGTGCCGATGGTGGTCGAGGCAACCGATCGCACCAGGGCCGAGCGTGTGCCGATGGTGCTCGAGGCAAGCTGCCGCACCAGGGCCCAGCGTGTGACGATGGTGGTCGAGGCAACCTGCCGCACCAGGGCCCAGCGTGGGCCGATGGTGGTCGAGGTAAGCGCCCGCACCAGGGCCCAGCGTGTGCCGATGGTGGTCGAGGCAACCGACCGCACCAGGGCCCAGCGTGTGCCGATGGTGCTCGAGGCAACCTGCCGCACCAGGGCCCAGCGTGTGCCGATGGTGGTCGAGGCAAGCGCCCGCACCAGGGCCCAGCGTGTGCCGATGGTGGTCGAGGCAAGCGCCCGCACCAGTGCCCAGCGTGTGCCGATGGTGGTCGAGGCAAGCGCCCGCACCAGGGCCCAGGTGTGCCGATGGTGGTCGAGGCAAGCGCCCGCACCAGTGCCCAGCTTTTGCTGACGGTGATCGAGGCAACCGGCCGCTCCAGGGCCCAGGGTCTGCCGATGGTGCTCGAGGCAACCGCCCGCACCAAGGCTCAGCATGTGCCGTTGGTGATCGAGGCAACAACCCACAGCAGGGCCCAGCTTGTGCCGATGGCGGTCGAGGCAAGTGCCCGTACCGAAGGGCAGCCTATGCCGATGATGGTCGATGCATGTGCCATCACCATGCGTCATCATGTGCCATTGATGGTCGAGGCCTTGGCCGAAGTTCGATTTTGAGCCACGGTGCCCATGCTTGGCTCCAGCATGTGCTGGTGCCGCATTTTTTTCACTCGGGACAGCATCGCCGGAGCATCGCCGGAGTACCGCCGGAGAACCTGACCGGCGGCATTGGGGTTCCGGCGATTGGGAGGGGGGCCGGGGGGGTGTGCGCACATGACGTGCGATGGGTGCTGGTACTTGGCCCTTGTGTTGGCCCCCTATCCCTCATCAAACCTCTGAGAACTCACACCCCCTTAAAGAGCGTTTGAGATTTTACAGGTTTGCTGCCAGTAGCCGTTAAAGTGTCTGAAATGGGGACACTTTTTTCAAACGGTCACGAAATCTTCTCCGGTTCGAGTTTTTAGCTGAATTTGTTTGTGCATGCCAACAAAAATAGAAGGATCACGTCCACAAAATTTGGGGCCAAAACTCCTTCTAAA
>NW_028323016.1:190000-195000 GCF_047325235.1 Durio zibethinus | reverse complement strand
CTTATAAAAAAATTTTAAAAAATCCCGAACCGCAAAAAGTTTCGAAAATCATGAAAAATAGAAAACGAGTCACCTTCCAACGAAACTTCACGCGAAGGCTTAGGGGACCATTGTATGAATTTACAAGCCATAAAAATGGCATTGGCACGGCAGAAATTTGAAGATGTGCCTAAACCCACCAGGGCCCAGCGTGTGCCGATGGTGCTCGAGGCAACCGCCCGCACCAGGGCCCAGCGTGTGCCGATGGTGCTCGAGGCAAGCGCCCGCACCAGGGCCCAGCGTGTGCCGACGGTGGTCGAGGCAACCGCCCGCACCAGGGCCGATAGTGTGCCGATGGTGCTCGAGGCAACCTGTCGCACCAGGGCCCAGCGTGTGCCGATGCTGGTCGAGGCAAGCGCCCGCACCAGCGCCCAGCGTGTGCCGATGGTGCTCGAGGCAACCTGCCGCACCAGGGCCCAGCGTGTGCCGATGGCGCTCGAGGCAAGCTCCCGCACCAGGGCCCAGCGTGTGCCGATGGTGCTCGAGGCAACCTGCCGCACCAGGGCCCAGCGTGTGCCGATGGTGGTCGAGGCAACCTGCCGCACCAGGGCCCAGCGTGTGCGGATGGTGCTCGAGGCAAGCGCCCGCACCAGGGCCCAGCGTGTGCCGATGGTGATCGAGGCAACCTGCCGCACCAGGGCCCAACGTGTGCCGATGCTGGTCGAGGCAAGCGCCCGCACCAGCGCCCAGCGTGTGCCGATGGTGCTCGAGGCAACCGACCGCACCAGGGCCCAGCGTGTGCCGATGGTGCTCGAGGCAACCTGCCGCACCAGGGCCCAGCGTGTGCCGATGGCGCTCGAGGCAAGCTCCCGCACCAGGGCCCAGCGTGTGCCGATGGTGCTCGAGGCAACCTGCCGCACCAGGGCCCAGCGTGTGCCGATGGTGGTCGAGGCAACCGCCCGCACCAAGGCCGAGCGTGTGCCGATGGTGGTCGAGGCAAGCGCCCGCACCAGGGCCCAGCGTGTGCCGATGGTGGTCGAGGCAAGCGCCCTCACCAAGGCCGAGCGTGTGCCGATGGTGGTCGAGGCAACCGCCCGCACCAAGGCCCAGCGTGTGCCGATGGTGGTCGAGGCAAGCGCCCTCACCAAGGCCGAGCGTGTGCCGATGGTGGTCGAGGCAACCGCCCGCACCAGGGCCCAGCGTGTGCCGATGGTGGTCGAGGCAAGCGCCCGCACCAAGGCCGAGCGTGTGCCGATGGTGGTCGAGGCAAGCGCCCGCACCAGGGCCCAGCGTGTGCCGATGGTGGTCGAGGCAAGCGCCCTCACCAAGGCCGAGCGTGTGCCGATGGTGGTCGAGGCAACCGGCCGCACCAAGGGCCGGCGTGTGCCGATGGTGTTCGAGGCAACCGCCCGCACCAGGGCCCAGCGTGTGCCGATGGTGGTCGAGCCAGGAGCCCGCACCAAGGGCCGGCTTGTGCCGATGGTGTTCGGGGCAACCGCCCGCACCAGGGCCCTGCGTGTGTCGATGGTGCTGGGGGCAACCGCCCGCACCAGGGCCCAGCGTGTGCCGATGGTGCTGGGGGCAAGCGCCCGCACCAGGGCCCAGCGTGTGCCGATGGTGCTGGGGGTAACCGCCCGGACCAGGGCCCAACGTGTGCCGATGGTGGTCGAGGGAACCGCCCGCACCAGGGCCCAGCGTGTGCCGATGGTGCTGGGGGCAAGCGCCCGCCCCAGGGCCCAGCGTGTGCCGATGGTTATCGGGGCAACCGGCCGCACCCGGGCCCAGGGTCTGCCGATGGTGCTCGAGGCAACCGCCCGCACCAAGGCTCAGCATGTGCCGATTGTGATCGAGGCAACAACCCACACCAGGGCCCAGCTTGTGCCGATGGCGGTCGAGGCAAGTGCCCGTACCGAAGGGCAGCCTATGCCGATGATGGTCGATGCATGTGCCATCACCATGCGTCATCATGTGCCATTGATGGTCGAGGCCTTGGCCGAAGTTCGATTTTGAGCCACGGTGCCCATGCTTGGCTCCAGCATGTGCTGGTGCCGCATTTTTTTCACTCGGGACAGCATCGCCGGAGCATCGCCGGAGCATCGCCGGAGTACCGCCGGAGAACCTGACCGGCGGCATTGGGGTTCCGGCGATTGGGAGGGGGGCCGGGGGGGTGTGCGCACATGATGTGCGATGGGTGCTGGTACTTGGCCTTGTGTTGGCCCCCTATCCCTCATCAAACCTCTGAGAATTCACACCCCCTTAAAGAGCATTTGAGATTTTACAGGTTTGCTACCAGTAGCCGTTAAAGTGTCTGAAATGGGGACACTTTTTTCAAACGGTCACAAAATCTTCTCTACTTCGAGTTTTTAGCTGAATTTTTTTGTGCATGCCAACAAAAATAGAAGGATCATGCCTACAAAATTTGGGGCCAAAAATCCTTATAAAAAAATTTTAAAAAATCCCGAACCGCAAAAAGTTTCGAAAATCATGAAAAATAGAAAACGAGTCATCTTCCAACGAAACTTCACGTGAAGGCTTAGGGGACCATTGTATGAATTTACAAGCCATAAAAATGGCATTGGCACGGCAGAAATTTGAAGATGTGCCTAAACCCACCAGGGCCCAGCGTGTGCCGATGGTGCTCGAGGCAACCGCCCGCACCAGGGCCCAGCGTGTGCCGATGGTGCTCGAGGCAAGCGCCCGCACCAGGGCCCAGCGTGTGCCGATGGTGCTCGAGGCAACCTGCCGCACCAGGGCCCAGCGTGTGCCGATGGTGGTCGAGGCAACCTGCCGCACCAGGGCCCAGCGTGTGCCGATGGTGCTCGAGGCAACCGACCGCACCAGGGCCGAGCTTGTGCCGAAGGTGGTCGAGGCAAGCGCCCGCACCAGGGCCCAGCGTGTGCCGATGGTGCTCGAGGCAACCGACCGCACCAGGGCCGAGCGTGTGCCGATGGTGCTCGAGGCAAGCGCCCGCACCAGGGCCCAGCGTGTGCCGATGGTGGTCGAGGCAACCTGCCGCACTAGGGCCCAGCGTGTGCCGATGGTGGTCGAGGCAAGCGCCCGCACCAGGGCCCAGCGTGTGTCGATGGTGGTCGAGGCAAGCGCCCGCACCAGGGCCCAGCGTGTGCCGATGGTGGTCGAGGCAACCTGCCGCACCAGGGCCCAGCGTGTGCCGATGGTGGTCGAGGCAAGCGCCCGCACCAGGGCCCAGCGTGTGCCGATGGTGGTCGAGGCAACCTGCCGCACCAGGGCCCAGCGTGTGCCGATGGTGCTCGAGGCAACCGCCCGCACCAGGGCGGAGCGTGTGCCGATGGTGGTCGAGGCAAGCGCCCGCACCAGGGCCCAGCGTGTGCCGATGGTGGTCGAGGCAACCTGCCGCACCAGGGCCCAGCGTGTGCCGATGGTGCTCGAGGCAACCGACCGCACCAGGGCGGAGCGTGTGCCGATGGTGGTCGAGGCAAGCGCCCGCACCAGGGCCCAGCGTGTGCCGATGGTGGTCGAGGCAAGCGCCCGCACCAGGGCCCAGCGTGTGCCGATGGTGGTCGAGGCAACCGCCCGCACCAGGGCCCAGCGTGTGCCGATGGTGGTCGAGGCAACCTGCCGCACCAGGGCGGAGCGTGTGCCGATGGTGCTCGAGGCAACCGACCGCACCAGGGCGGAGCGTGTGCCGATGGTGGTCGAGGCAACCGCCCGCACCAGGGCCCAGCGTGTGCCGATGGTGGTCGAGGCAACCGACCGCACCAGGGCCGAGCGTGTACCGATGGTGCTGGTCGAGGCAACCGACCGCACCAGGGCCGAGCGTGTGCCGATGGTGCTCGAGGCAAGCTGCCGCACCTGGGCCCAGCGTGTGCCGATGGTGGTCGAGGCAACCGCCCGCACCAGGGCCCAGCGTGTGCCGATGGTGATCGAGGCAACCGACCGCACCAGGGCCCAGCGTGTGCCGATGGTGCTCGAGGCAACCTGCCGCACCAGGGCCCAGCGTGTGCCGATGGTGGTCGAGGCAACCTGCCGCACCAGGGCCCAGCGTGTGCCGATGGTGGTCGAGGCAAGCGCCCGCACCAGGGCCCAGCGTGTGCCGATGGTGGTCGAGGCAACCGACCGCACCAGGGCCCAGCGTGTGCCGATGGTGCTCGAGGCAACCTGCAGCACCGGGGCCCAGCGTGTGCCGATGGTGGTCGAGGCAAGCGCCCGCACCAGGGCCCAGCGTGTGCCGATGGTGGTCGAGGCAAGCGCCCGCACCAGGGCCCAGCTTTTGCCGATGGTGATCGAGGCAACCGGCCGCTCCAGGGCCCAGCGTGTGCCGATGGTTATCGGGGCAACCGGCCGCACCAGGGCCCAGGGTCTGCCGATGGTGCTCGAGGCAACCGCCCGCACCAAGGCTCAGCATGTGCCGCTGGTGATCGAGGCAACAACCCACACCAGGGCCCAGCTTGTGCCGATGGCGGTCGAGGCAAGTGCCCGTACCGAAGGGCAGCCTATGCCGATGATGGTCGATGCATGTGCCATCACCATGCGTCATCATGTGCCATTGATGGTCGAGGCCTTGGCCGAAGTTCGATTTTGAGCCACGGTGCCCATGCTTGGCTCCAGCATGTGCTGGTGCCGCTTTTTTTTCACTCGGGACAGCATCGCCGGAGCATCGCCGGAGTACCGCCGGAGAACCTGACCGGCGGCATTGGGGTTCCGGCGATTGGGAGGGGGGCCGGGGGGGGGTGTGCGCACATGACGTGCGATGGGTGCTGGTACTTGGCCCTTGTGTTGGCCCCCTATCCCTCATCAAACCTCTGAGAACTCACACCCCCTTAAAGAGCGTTTGAGATTTTACAGGTTTGCTGCCAGTAGCCGTTAAAGTGTCTGAAACGGGGACACTTTTTTCAAACGGTCACGAAATCTTCTCCGGTTCGAGTTTTTAGCTGAATTTTTTTGTGCATGCCAACAAAAATAGAAGGATCACGTCCACAAAATTTGGGGCCAAAACTCCTTCTAAAAAAATTCTAAAAAATCACGAACCGCAAAAAGTTTCG
>NW_028323016.1:175000-180000 GCF_047325235.1 Durio zibethinus | reverse complement strand
CCTTATAAAAAAATTTTAAAAAATCCCGAACCGCAAAAAGTTTCGAAAATCATGAAAAATAGAAAACGAGTCACCTTCCAACGAAACTTCACGTGAAGGCTTAGGGGACCATTGTATGAATTTACAAGCCATAAAAATGGCATTGGCACGGCAGAAATTTGAAGATGTGCCTAAACCCACCAGGGCCCAGCGTGTGCCGATGGTGCTCGAGGCAACCGCCCGCACCAGGGCCCAGCGTGTGCCGATGGTGCTCGAGGCAAGCGCCCGCACCAGGGCCCAGCGTTTGCCGACGGTGGTCGAGGCAACCGCCCGCACCAGGGCCGATAGTGTGCCGATGGTGCTCGAGGCAACCTGTCGCACCAGGGCCCAGCGTGTGCCGATGCTGGTCGAGGCAAGCGCCCGCACCAGCGCCCAGCGTGTGCCGATGGTGCTCGAGGCAACCTGCCGCACCAGGGCCCAGCGTGTGCCGATGGCGCTCGAGGCAAGCTCCCGCACCAGGGCCCAGCGTGTGCCGATGGTGCTCGAGGCAACCTGCCGCACCAGGGCCCAGCGTGTGCCGATGGTGGTCGAGGCAACCTGCCGCACCAGGGCCCAGCGTGTGCGGATGGTGCTCGAGGCAAGCGCCCGCACCAGGGCCCAGCGTGTGCCGATGGTGATCGACGCAACCTGCCGCACCAGGGCCCAGCGTGTGCCGATGCTGGTCGAGGCAAGCGCCCGCACCAGCGCCCAGCGTGTGCCGATGGTGCTCGAGGCAACCGACCGCACCAGGGCCCAGTGTGTGCCGATGGTGCTCGAGGCAACCTGCCGCACCAGGGCCCAGCGTGTGCCGATGGCGCTCGAGGCAAGCTCCCGCACCAGGGCCCAGCGTGTGCCGATGGTGCTCGAGGCAACCTGCCGCACCAGGGCCCAGCGTGTGCCGATGGTGGTCGAGGCAACCGCCCGCACCAAGGCCGAGCGTGTGCCGATGGTGGTCGAGGCAAGCGCCCGCACCAGGGCCCAGCGTGTGCCGATGGTGGTCGAGGCAAGCGCCCTCACCAAGGCCGAGCGTGTGCCGATGGTGGTCGAGGCAACCGCCCGCACCAGGGCCCAGCGTGTGCCGATGGTGGTCGAGGCAAGCGCCCTCACCAAGGCCGAGCGTGTGCCGATGGTGGTCGAGGCAACCGCCCGCACCAGGGCCCAGCGTGTGCCGATGGTGGTCGAGGCAAGCGCCCGCACCAAGGCCGAGCGTGTGCCGATGGTGGTCGAGGCAAGCGCCCGCACCAGGGCCCAGCGTGTGCCGATGGTGGTCGAGGCAAGCGCCCTCACCAAGGCCGAGCGTGTGCCGATGGTGGTCGAGGCAACCGGCCGCACCAAGGGCCGGCGTGTGCCGATGGTGTTCGAGGCAACCGCCCGCACCAGGGCCCAGCGTGTGCCGATGGTGGTCGAGCCAGGAGCCCGCACCAAGGGCCGGCTTGTGCCGATGGTGTTCGGGGCAACCGCCCGCACCAGGGCCCTGCGTGTGCCGATGGTGCTGGGGGCAACCGCCCGCACCAGGGCCCAGCGTGTGCCGATGGTGCTGGGGACAAGCGCCCGCACCAGGGCCCAGCGTGTGCCGATGGTGCTGGGGGTAACCGCCCGGACCAGGGCCCAACGTGTGCCGATGGTGGTCGAGGGAACCGCCCGCACCAGGGCCCAGCGTGTGCCGATGGTGCTGGGGGCAAGCGCCCGCCCCAGGGCCCAGCGTGTGCCGATGGTTATCGGGGCAACCGGCCGCACCAGGGCCCAGGGTCTGCCGATGGTGCTCGAGGCAACCGCCCGCACCAAGGCTCAGCATGTGCCGATTGTGATCGAGGCAACAACCCACACCAGGGCCCAGCTTGTGCCGATGGCAGTCGAGGCAAGTGCCCGTACCGAAGGGCAGCCTATGCCGATGATGGTCGATGCATGTGCCATCACCATGCGTCATCATGTGCCATTGATGGTCGAGGCCTTGGCCGAAGTTCGATTTTGAGCCACGGTGCCCATGCTTGGCTCCAGCATGTGCTGGTGCCGCATTTTTTTCACTCGGGACAGCATCGCCGGAGCATCGCCGGAGCATCGCCGGAGTACCGCCGGAGAACCTGACCGGCGGCATTGGGGTTCCGGCGATTGGGAGGGGGGCCGGGGGGTGTGCGCACATGATGTGCGATGGGTGCTGGTACTTGGCCTTGTGTTGGCCCCCTATCCCTCATCAAACCTCTGAGAATTCACACCCCCTTAAAGAGCATTTGAGATTTTACAGGTTTGCTACCAGTAGCCGTTAAAGTGTCTGAAATGGGGACACTTTTTTCAAACGGTCACAAAATCTTCTCTACTTCGAGTTTTTAGCTGAATTTTTTTGTGCATGCCAACAAAAATAGAAGGATCATGCCTACAAAATTTGGGGCCAAAAATCCTTATAAAAAAATTTTAAAAAATCCCGAACCGCAAAAAGTTTCGAAAATCATGAAAAATAGAAAACGAGTCATCTTCCAACGAAACTTCACGTGAAGGCTTAGGGGACCATTGTATGAATTTACAAGCCATAAAAATGGCATTGGCACGGCAGAAATTTGAAGATGTGCCTAAACCCACCAGGGCCCAGCGTGTGCCGATGGTGCTCGAGGCAACCGCCCGCACCAGGGCCCAGCGTGTGCCGATGGTGCTCGAGGCAAGCGCCCGCACCAGGGCCCAGCGTGTGCCGACGGTGGTCGAGGCAACCGCCCGCACCAGGGCCGATAGTGTGCCGATGGTGCTCGAGGCAACCTGTCGCACCAGGGCCCAGCGTGTGCCGATGGTGATCGAGGCAACCTGCCGCACCAGGGCCCAGCGTGTGCCGATGCTGGTCGAGGCAAGCGCCCGCACCAGCGCCCAGCGTGTGCCGATGGTGCTCGAGGCAACCGACCGCACCAGGGCCCAGCGTGTGCCGATGGTGCTCGAGGCAACCTGCCGCACCAGGGCCCAGCGTGTGCCGATGGCGCTCGAGGCAAGCTCCCGCACCAGGGCCCAGCGTGTGCCGATGGTGCTCGAGGCAACCTGCCGCACCAGGGCCCAGCGTGTGCCGATGGTGCTCGAGGCGACCTGCCGCACCAGGGCCCAGCGTGTGCGGATGGTGCTCGAGGCAAGCGCCCGCACCAGGGCCCAGCGTGTGCCGATGGTGGTCGAGGCAACCGCCCGCACCAGGGCCCAGCGTGTGCCGATGGTGGTCGAGGCAACCTGCCGCACCAGGGCCCAGCGTGTGCCGATGGTGCTCGAGGCAACCGACCGCACCAGGGCCGAGCTTGTGCCGAAGGTGGTCGAGGCAAGCGCCCGCACCAGGGCCCAGCGTGTGCCGATGGTGCTCGAGGCAACCGACCGCACCAGGGCCGAGCGTGTGCCGATGGTGGTCGAGGCAACCTGCCGCACCAGGGCCCAGCGTGTGCCGATGGTGGTCGAGGCAAGCGCCCGCACCAGGGCCCAGCGTGTGCCGATGGTGGTCGAGGCAAGCGCCCGCACCAGGGCCCAGCGTGTGCCGATGGTGGTCGAGGCAACCTGCCGCACCAGGGCCCAGCGTGTGCCGATGGTGGTCGAGGCAAGCGCCCGCACCAGGGCCCAGCGTGTGCCGATGGTGGTCGAGGCAACCTGCCGCACCAGGGCCCAGCGTGTGCCGATGGTGGTCGAGGCAAGCGCCCGCACCAGGGCCCAGCGTGTGCCGATGGTGGTCGAGGCAAGCGCCCGCACCAGGGCCCAGCGTGTGCCGATGGTGGTCGAGGCAACCTGCCGCACCAGGGCCCAGCGTGTGCCGATGGTGGTCGAGGCAAGCGCCCGCACCAGGGCCCAGCGTGTGCCGATGGTGGTCGAGGCAACCGCCCGCACCAGGGCCCAGCGTGTGCCGATGGTGGTCGAGGCAACCTGCCGCACCAGGGCCCAGCGTGTGCCGATGGTGCTCGAGGCAACCGACCGCACCAGGGCGGAGCGTGTGCCGATGGTGGTCGAGGCAACCGCCCGCACCAGGGCCCAGCGTGTGCCGATGGTGGTCGAGGCTGCCGATGGTGGTCGAGGCAACCTGCCGCACCAGGGCCCAGCGTGTGCCGATGGTGGTCGAGGCAACCTGCCGCACCAGGGCCCAGCGTGTGCCGATGGTGGTCGAGGCAACCGACCGCACCAGGGCCGAGCGTGTGCCGATGGTGCTGGTCGAGGCAACCGACCGCACCAGGGCCGAGCGTGTGCCGATGGTGCTCGAGGCAAGCTGCCGCACCTGGGCCCAGCGTGTGCCGATGGTGGTCGAGGCAACCGCCCGCACCAGGGCCCAGCGTGTGCCGATGGTGATCGAGGCAATCGACCGCACCAGGGCCCAGCGTGTGCCGATGGTGCTCGAGGCAACCTGCCGCACCAGGGCCCAGCGTGTGCCGATGGTGGTCGAGGCAACCTGCCGCACCAGGGCCCAGCGTGTGCCGATGGTGGTCGAGGCAAGCGCCCGCACCAGGGCCCAGCGTGTGCCGATGGTGGTCGAGGCAACCGACCGCACCAGGGCCCAGCGTGTGCCGATGGTGCTCGAGGCAAGCGCCCGCACCAGGGCCCAGCGTGTGCCGATGGTGGTCGAGGCAACCGACCGCACCAGGGCCCAGCGTGTGCCGATGGTGCTCGAGGCAACCTGCAGCACCGGGGCCCAGCGTGTGCCGATGGTGGTCGAGGCAAGCGCCCGCACCAGGGCCCAGCGTGTGCCGATGGTGGTCGAGGCAAGCGCCCGCACCAGGGCCCAGCGTGTGCCGATGGTGCTCGAGGCAACCGCCCGCACCAGGGCCGAGCGTGTGCCGATGGTGGTCGAGGCAAGCGCCCGCACCAGGGCCCAGCGTGTGCCGATGGTGATCGAGGCAAGCGCCCGCACCAGGGCCCAGCGTGTGCCGATGGTGGTCGAGGCAAGCGCCCGCACCAGTGCCCAGCGTGTGCCGATGGTGGTCAAGGCAAGCGCCCGCACCAGGGCCCAGGTGTGCCGATGGTGGTCGAGGCAAGCGCCCGCACCA
>NW_028323016.1:152500-165000 GCF_047325235.1 Durio zibethinus | reverse complement strand
AGGGCCCAGCGTGTGCCGATGGTGCTGGGGGCAAGCGCCCGCACCAGGGCCCAGCGTGTGCCGATGGTGCTGGGGGTAACCGCCCGAACCAGGGCCCAACGTGTGCCGATGGTGGTCGAGGGAACCGCCCGCACCAGGGCCCAGCGTGTGCCGATGGTGCTGGGGGCAAGCGCCCGCCCCAGGGCCCAGCGTGTGCCGATGGTTATCGGGGCAACCGGCCGCACCAGGGCCCAGGGTGTGCCGATGGTGGTCGAGGCAACCGCCCGCACCAAGGCTCAGCATGTGCCGATTGTGATCGAGGCAACAACCCACACCAGGGCCCAGCTTGTGCCGATGGCGGTCGAGGCAAGTGCCCGTACCGAAGGGCAGCCTATGCCGATGATGGTCGATGCATGTGCCATCACCATGCGTCATCATGTGCCATTGATGGTCGAGGCCTTGGCCGAAGTTCGATTTTGAGCCACGGTGCCCATGCTTGGCTCCAGCATGTGCTGGTGCCGCATTTTTTTCACTCGGGACAGCATCGCCGGAGCATCGCCGGAGTACCGCCGAAGAACCTGACCGGCGGCATTGGGGTTCCGGCGATTGGGAGGGGGGCCGGGGGGGTGTGCGCACATGATGTGCGATGGGTGCTGGTACTTGGCCTTGTGTTGGCCCCCTATCCCTCATCAAACCTCTGAGAATTCACACCCCCTTAAAGAGCATTTGAGATTTTACAGGTTTGCTACCAGTAGCCGTTAAAGTGTCTGAAATGGGGACACTTTTTTCAAACGGTCACAAAATCTTCTCTACTTCGAGTTTTTAGCTGAATTTTTTTGTGCATGCCAACAAAAATAGAAGGATCATGCCTACAAAATTTGGGGCCAAAAATCCTTATAAAAAAATTTTAAAAAATCCCGAACCGCAAAAAGTTTCGAAAATCATGAAAAATAGAAAACGAGTCACCTTCCAACGAAACTTCACGTGAAGGCTTAGGGGACCATTGTATGAATTTACAAGCCATAAAAATGGCATTGGCACGGCAGAAATTTGAAGATGTGCCTAAACCCACCAGGGCCCAGCGTGTGCCGATGGTGCTCGAGGCAACCGCCCGCACCAGGGCCCAGCGTGTGCCGATGGTGCTCGAGGCAAGCGCCCGCACCAGGGCCCAGCGTGTGCCGACGGTGGTCGAGGCAACCGCCCGCACCAGGGCCGATAGTGTGCCGATGGTGCTCGAGGCAACCTGTCGCACCAGGGCCCAGCGTGTGCCGATGCTGGTCGAGGCAAGCGCCCGCACCAGCGCCCAGCGTGTGCCGATGGTGCTCGAGGCAACCTGCCGCACCAGGGCCCAGCGTGTGCCGATGGCGCTCGAGGCAAGCTCCCGCACCAGGGCCCAGCGTGTGCCGATGGTGCTCGAGGCAACCTGCCGCACCAGGGCCCAGCGTGTGCCGATGGTGGTCGAGGCAACCTGCCGCACCAGGGCCCAGCGTGTGCGGATGGTGCTCGAGGCAAGCGCCCGCACCAGGGCCCAGCGTGTGCCGATGGTGATCGAGGCAACCTGCCGCACCAGGGCCCAGCGTGTGCCGATGCTGGTCGAGGCAAGCGCCCGCACCAGCGCCCAGCGTGTGCCGATGGTGCTCGAGGCAACCGACCGCACCAGGGCCCAGCGTGTGCCGATGGTGCTCGAGGCAACCTGCCGCACCAGGGCCCAGCGTGTGCCGATGGCGCTCGAGGCAAGCTCCCGCACCAGGGCCCAGCGTGTGCCGATGGTGCTCGAGGCAACCTGCCGCACCAGGGCCCAGCGTGTGCCGATGGTGGTCGAGGCAACCGCCCGCACCAAGGCCGAGCGTGTGCCGATGGTGGTCGAGGCAAGCGCCCGCACCAGGGCCCAGCGTGTGCCGATGGTGGTCGAGGCAAGCGCCCTCACCAAGGCCGAGCGTGTGCCGATGGTGGTCGAGGCAAGCGCCCGTGTCACGGGCTCCGACCTTAGACTCAGAATCCGTGCGGCCTTAGGCTTGGAATCTCGTCCTTGATGCCTAAGTCAGCCTAAAACACAAGCGTGCGGGCACTAGAACAAAGGGAAGGGCTGATTACGCAAGTTAAAGAGAAACAGGATAGAAAAACAGAATTCTGGAAATGCTCTTGTATTCACTGAAACAGAAGTGTTTGATGGTGTACAAATGAGGGTGGAGCAGCCCTCTATTTATAGTTGAGGCTCCAGCTACAACTTAATGGCAAATCCATAAAATAAAGGCTACAATCATGGGATTACATTTAATCAAGATGCTGGTTCCTGATTTTCAGGGTCAACCAAATCTGCCAGGATGCTGATGCTGATCCTGCCTGGTTCCAGAAGCTTCCCTTGCGTATCCAGCACCTCGGGCCCTTCTGGATGTGGTGCGGGCAGCCCAAATGCCAGGCCTTGGTCTCATGAGTTGGCCTGCAAGATGGGCGGGCGTTTGGAGCTCGTTTGATAGGCTTTGCGCACTGATACCCGCCAGCACGCCTGGTCTGCGGGCCTTAGCTGCTGGCTCGCCTGCTGGTCTGGCTGATGTGCCTGGCGCGCCCGCCCAGGGCGTGACATTCTCCCCCACCTGATTGCGCAACGCCCTCGTTGCGTCTTCTGCATGGTACTGCCTGATCTGGTCCCCGAACTGCCATAAGTCCTCTGCTGGTTCCCAGCTCGCCTCACTGTCTGGAAGTCCCTTCCAGCGCACCAAGTACTCATGTCTTGGTTGATAGTTCTTCCGTCTCACTTCCCGGTCAGCCATAATGCTGTGGACCTCCTTCTCATATGAGGCCCTTGCTCCCAACGGTGCACGCTTTGACTCTGCCCGTCCTGGATCTCCCTCATCCTCATGGAACGGCTTGAGCATGCTCACATGGAACACCGGGTGTACCCTCGGCTTGGGTGGCATATCCAGCTTGTAGGCAACCTTGCCTACTCTCTTGACTACTCGGAAAGGTCCCTCATACCTCCGGACTAGGCCTTTGTGCAGCCCCCTGTGGCGCACAATGGGATGCAGCTTCACCAACACCATGTCTCCAACCTGGAACTGCACATCCCGCCTCTTCTGGTCTGCCCACTTCTTCGACCTCTTGGCCGCCTTGTGTAGACAAACTCTGGCCAAGTCAGCTTGCTCCTGCCATGCCTTGGCAAACTTGTATGCTGCTGGATTCGGCCCTGTATAACCTGCAGCAATCGAACCGGGTGTTAGTGGTTGTTGCCCTGTCACAACCTCAAATGGGCTCTGGTTCGTTGCCTCGCTCCTTTGCAAGTTGTAGGAAAACTGCGCAATATCCAGTAGCTTTGGCCAGTCCCTTTGTGTGGCACTCACATAGTGCCTGAGGTAGACCTCCAGTAGTCCATTCACACGTTCTGTCTGCCCATCGGTCTGCGGATGCATGCTGGTGGAAAAGTTCAAGTCTGACCCCAACAGCTTGAACAACTCAGTCCAGAACCTGCCCGTGAAACGCCCGTCCCGATCACTAACAATGGTCCTCGGCACTCCCCAGTACTTCACCATGTTCTTCAGGAACAATCGAGCTGCCTCCTCGGCTGGGCACTCCTTGGTTGCTGGAATGAAGATTCCATACTTGGAAAACCTGTCCACCACTACCATGATGCTTCCAAACCCCTCTGTCTTGGGTAGACCGACTATAAAGTCCAGAGAAACACTCTCCCATGGTCGCTCTGGCACTGGCAATGGCTCCAAGAGACCCCCTGGTTTCTTGAGCTCCACCTTGTCCTGTTGGCACACAAGACAAGTCTTCACATAGGCCTCCACATCGTCCCTCATGTGCGGCCAGTAGTACCGGTCCTCGATCAGCGCCAAGGTGCGGCTCACTCCTGGGTGTCCAGCCCACCTTGAATCATGACACTCTTGCAAAACTTCCTTGCGGAGCTTCCCGTGCTGCGGCACAAACAGTCTACTGCCCCTGGTGTACAGCAACCCATCCTGCAACCAAAACCGCCTAGTCTTACCTTGCTGGGCGTATTCCATCAAAGCCTTGGCTGTAGGATCATGCGCAAGTCCCTCCTTGATGCGCGGCACCAGTGACCCCTCTGGTTGGCTAATGGCAGCAAGGTTAGCCTTTCTGCTCAGGGCGTCTGCCACTAAGTTCGCCCGTCCTGGCTTGTACTCCATCTGAAAGTCAAATTCCGCAAGAAAATCTTGCCATCTTGCCTGCTTGGGGGACAGCTTCTTCTGCGTCTGGAAGTAGCTGGTCGCCACATTGTCCGTCCTCACCACGAACCTTGACCCCAACAGGTAATGGCGCCAAGTGCGCAAGCAGTGCACCACTGCAGTCATCTCCTTCTCTTGGACCGTGTACTTGCGTTCAGTCTCGTTCAGCTTCCTGCTCTCAAACACGACTGGACGTCCCTCTTGCATCAACACGCCTCCTATGGCAAAGTCTGATGCATCCGTATGCACCTCATACGGTTTGGCATGGTCTGGCAAGGCCAAGACTGGCTCCTCGGTCACAGCCCGCTTCAACCTGTCAAAGGCTTCCTGGCACCCTGCGCTCCACTCCCATGCTCTCCCTTTCTTGAGCAAGTCAGTCAATGGCGTGGCTATTGCTGAGTGACCCTTGATGAAGCGCCTGTAGTAGTTAACCAGCCCAAGGAACGATCTCAACTCAGTGACCTTGGCTGGTGGTTGCCACTCCAGGATGGCGTCTATCTTGCCTTCATCCATGCGTATCCTGCCACCTCCCACTATGTGGCCCAGGAATGGGATCTCCTGCTGGGCGAATGAGCACTTCTCCCTCTTGACAAACAGCTTGTGCGCCCGCAACACCTCGAACACCTGTCTCAAGTGGTCTACATGCTCTCCCAAAGTCTGGCTGTAGATCACAATGTCATCCAAATAAACCACAACAAACCGATCAAGGAATGACTGAAGTACCTTGTTCATAAGGGTGCAGAATGTTGCTGGGGCATTTGTGAGTCCGAAAGGCATCACCAAGAACTCATACGAACCATACCAAGTGACACATGCTGTCTTTTGCTCATCTCCCTCCGCGATCCTGACTTGATAATAGCCTGACCTCAAATCCAGCTTGGTGAACCACCTTGCGCTCCCAAGTTGATCGAACAAGTCCGCAATGAGTGGGATGGGGTACTTGTTCTTGATGGTCAGCTTGTTCAAAACCCGGTAGTCTATGCACAGCCGCAACGACCCATCATGCTTGCGCTGGAATAGAACCGGTGCACCATAGGGTGCTTTCGATGGCCTGATGAAGCCAGCATCAACTAACTCCTTGAGCTGCTTCCTCAACTCCTCCAACTCTGGTGGAGACATTCGGTAAGGGGCTCTGGCTGGTGGCTTGGCCTCAGACACCAGCTCGATCTTGTGGTCCACCTCCCTCTTAGGTGGTAGCTTGCTAGGCAGCTTTGCGGGCATCACATCACTAAAGGTCTTCAGCACCTTTAGCACCTCCAAGGGTGACTCGGTCTCCTTCTCCCTTGGCTCATCATATTTCAGGGCTGCCAAGAAGGTGTCTTCTTGTCTGCTTACCGCCTTGGCAAATTGGATGGCTGACACCACCCGTGACCCAACTCCAGACCCTCTCCTCAATGGTACTAGGCATTGGCACCGTGCATCCAAGATGCAAACACAATCGGCAAAAGGCACAAGGAGGGCGTTAATCCGAACAAGGAAATCCAACCCAATCACAAACTCATAGTCGTCAAGGGGTATTACCTCAATGGTCTCCTTGCCTTTCCAATCTCCAAGCTGCAACTCCACTCCCCGTGCTACTCCAATGGCTGGAACTTCCTTGGAGTTCACTGTCTTAATGGTACCAGTCCCTTTCTGCACCTTTAGTCTGAGCTTCCGGGCTCCATCACCTGAAATAAAAAGATGTGAGGCACCTGTGTCCACCAGTGCGCTCACCTTCTGACCCGCAACCATCAGATCCGCAAACATCAAGCCCTTTGGCTTGCGGCTCCCCTTACTCTGGACAGCATTGAGCACCAACGACCCAAGCTTTGCTGCCCCTGACTCTGGCTCCTCGTCAGACTCCTTGTCTACAGCAGCCAGCTTGCCCTTCTGCGGGCAATTGCGTGCTATGTGGCTCCCTCCACATAGGTAACATGCTAGTGGCTCTCGGTCCCCCTTTGCTTTCCACTTGCCTGCTGATGGCTTCCTCTCGCCATCCTTGGTTGAACGGTCTCGGTCTCCATCCTTGGACTCCCGGTCACGGTCCTTCCCATTGGACTGCTTCTTCCGGTCCCTATCGTCCCTGCCCTTACCCTTGGGCTTGGTAGACTCGAACTTGTTCAGAGGCTTGAACTCTATCAATGCCTCGGCAGTGGTCATGGCTTTAGCCAAGTCATGAACTCCCCTCCTTTGTAGCTCATGCTTCACCCACGGCTTCAGCCCATCCATGAAAGCAAAGAATGCGTCCTTCTCGCCTAGATCCGAGATCTGTAGCATCAGTTCAGAGAATTTTTGAACATACTCTCTTATGTTCCCTTGCTGGCTCAACCTGCGCAACTTTGCCCGTGCCTCATCATCGGCATACTCCGGGTAAAATTGTTCTCTGAACTCTTTTTGGAACTCTGCCCAGGTTCCAATCTTGGCGTTCCCACGCCTGACATCATCACACCTGCGCCTCCACCACAATAAGGCTACATCAGTGAGATACATAGCAGCGGTGCTTACCTTTATCGCCTCGTCTTGCATGCCCATGGCCTGGAAATACTGCTCCATACCCCAAAGGTAATTGTCTACTTCCTTAGCCGCCCTAGTCCCCTTAAACTCCTTAGGCTTGGGGACATCCAATCTGGATCTGGACACTCCAGCAAACATGCCATTCCCAATGGCAGTCTTGCAAGTCACGAGCTCACTGGTAAGCTCCTCCATCCGCTGGCGCATGGCCTCCATGCCATGGCGCATGGCCTCCATGCCATCTCGCAAAGTCAGAACTTCCGCCTCCAAGGATTCATTCTTTTGGGTGATCGCATCCAGGCCATTGTTGAGAGCAGCTGCTAGCTCACTTTGGATCTCCTCCCCCATGGAGTCTAGCGATGCAATGTGAGTTTCTACTTCCTCCAGCTTCTCCCCCATGTCGCCTATGGTCACCTCCACCTTGGCCAGCCTACCGTCCATGGTAGACCAGATATCTCTAGAACCAGCTTTCTTGCCTCTTCCTCGCCCATGCTCCTGGGCCTCTGGTTGTTGGCTAGCAACGTCGCTTTGGGATGCCATCTCCTCAATCACGATCTAACCTGCACAACACAAACACGCAGAATCGAACTCGCTCTGATACCAACTGTCACGGGCTCCGACCTTAGACTCAGAATCCGTGCGGCCTTAGGCTTGGAATCTCGTCCTTGATGCCTAAGTCAGCCTAAAACACAAGCGTGCGGGCACTAGAACAAAGGGAAGGGCTGATTACGCAAGTTAAAGAGAAACAGGATAGAAAAACAGAATTCTGGAAATGCTCTTGTATTCACTGAAACAGAAGTGTTTGATGGTGTACAAATGAGGGTGGAGCAGCCCTCTATTTATAGTTGAGGCTCCAGCTACAACTTAATGGCAAATCCATAAAATAAAGGCTACAATCATGGGATTACATTTAATCAAGATGCTGGTTCCTGATTTTCAGGGTCAACCAAATCTGCCAGGATGCTGATGCTGATCCTGCCTGGTTCCAGAAGCTTCCCTTGCGTATCCAGCACCTCGGGCCCTTCTGGATGTGGTGCGGGCAGCCCAAATGCCAGGCCTTGGTCTCATGAGTTGGCCTGCAAGATGGGCGGGCGTTTGGAGTTCGTTTGATAGGCTTTGCGCACTGATACCCGCCAGCACGCCTGGTCTGCGGGCCTTAGCTGCTGGCTCGCCTGCTGGTCTGGCTGATGTGCCTGGCGCGCCCGCCCAGGGCGTGACACCCGCACCAGGGCCCAGCGTGTGCCGATGGTGGTCGAGGCAAGCGCCCTCACCAAGGCCGAGCGTGTGCCGATGGTGGTCGAGGCAACCGCCCGCACCAGGGCCCAGCGTGTGCCGATGGTGGTCGAGGCAAGCGCCCGCACCAAGGCCGAGCGTGTGCCGATGGTGGTCGAGGCAAGCGCCCGCACCAGGGCCCAGCGTGTGCCGATGGTGGTCGAGGCAAGCGCCCTCACCAAGGCCGAGCGTGTGCCGATGGTGGTCGAGGCAACCGGCCGCACCAAGGGCCGGCGTGTGCCGATGGTGTTCGAGGCAACCGCCCGCACCAGGGCCCAGCGTGTGCCGATGGTGGTCGAGCCAGGAGCCCGCACCAAGGGCCGGCTTGTGCCGATGGTGTTCGGGGCAACCGCCCGCACCAGGGCCCTGCGTGTGCCGATGGTGCTGGGGGCAACCGCCCGCACCAGGGCCCAGCGTGTGCCGATGGTGCTGGGGGCAAGCGCCCGCACCAGGGCCCAGCGTGTGCCGATGGTGCTGGGGGTAACCGCCCGGACCAGGGCCCAACGTGTGCCGATGGTGGTCGAGGGAACCGCCCGCACCAGGGCCCAGCGTGTGCCGATGGTGCTGGGGGCAAGCGCCCGCCCCAGGGCCCAGCGTGTGCCGATGGTTATCGGGGCAACCGGCCGCACCAGGGCCCAGGGTCTGCCGATGGTGCTCGAGGCAACCGCCCGCACCAAGGCTCAGCATGTGCCGATTGTGATCGAGGCAACAACCCACACCAGGGCCCAGCTTGTGCCGATGGCGGTCGAGGCAAGTGCCCGTACCGAAGGGCAGCCTATGCCGATGATGGTCGATGCATGTGCCATCACCATGCGTCATCATGTGCCATTGATGGTCGAGGCCTTGGCCGAAGTTCGATTTTGAGCCACGGTGCCCATGCTTGGCTCCAGCATGTGCTGGTGCCGCATTTTTTTCACTCGGGACAGCATCGCCGGAGCATCGCCGGAGCATCGCCGGAGTACCGCCGGAGAACCTGACCGGCGGCATTGGGGTTCCGGCGATTGGGAGGGGGGCCGGGGGGGTGTGCGCACATGATGTGCGATGGGTGCTGGTACTTGGCCTTGTGTTGGCCCCCTATCCCTCATCAAACCTCTGAGAATTCACACCCCCTTAAAGAGCATTTGAGATTTTACAGGTTTGCTACCAGTAGCCGTTAAAGTGTCTGAAATGGGGACACTTTTTTCAAACGGTCACAAAATCTTCTCTACTTCGAGTTTTTAGCTGAATTTTTTTGTGCATGCCAACAAAAATAGAAGGATCATGCCTACAAAATTTGGGGCCAAAAATCCTTATAAAAAAATTTTAAAAAATCCCGAACCGCAAAAAGTTTCGAAAATCATGAAAAATAGAAAACGAGTCATCTTCCAACGAAACTTCACGTGAAGGCTTAGGGGACCATTGTATGAATTTACAAGCCATAAAAATGGCATTGGCACGGCAGAAATTTGAAGATGTGCCTAAACCCACCAGGGCCCAGCGTGTGCCGATGGTGCTCGAGGCAACCGCCCGCACCAGGGCCCAGCGTGTGCCGATGGTGCTCGAGGCAAGCGCCCGCACCAGGGCCCAGCGTGTGCCGATGGTGGTCGAGGCAACCGCCCGCACCAGGGCCGATAGTGTGCCGATGGTGCTCGAGGCAACCTGTCGCACCAGGGCCCAGCGTGTGCCGATGGTGATCGAGGCAACCTGCCGCACCAGGGCCCAGCGTGTGCCGATGCTGGTCGAGGCAAGCGCCCGCACCAGCGCCCAGCGTGTGCCGATGGTGCTCGAGGCAAGCTCCCGCACCAGGGCCCAGCGTGTGCCGATGGTGCTCGAGGCAACCTGCCGCACCAGGGCCCAGCGTGTGCCGATGGCGCTCGAGGCAAGCTCCCGCACCAGGGCCCAGCGTGTGCCGATGGTGCTCGAGGCAACCTGCCACACCAGGGCCCAGCGTGTGCCGATGGTGCTCGAGGCAACCTGCCGCACCAGGGCCCAGCGTGTGCGGATGGTGCTCGAGGCAAGCGCCCGCACCAGGGCCCAGCGTGTGCCGATGGTGGTCGAGGCAACCGCCCGCACCAGGGCCCAGCGTGTGCCGATGGTGGTCGAGGCAACCGCCCGCACCAGGGCCCAGCGTGTGCCGATGGTGGTCGAGGCAACCTGCCGCACCAGGGCCCAGCGTGTGCCGATGGTGGTCGAGGCAACCTGCCGCACCAGGGCCCAGCGTGTGCCGATGGTGCTCGAGGCAACCGACCGCACCAGGGCCGAGCTTGTGCCGAAGGTGGTCGAGGCAAGCGCCCGCACCAGGGCCCAGCGTGTGCCGATGGTGCTCGAGGCAACCGACCGCACCAGGGCCGAGCGTGTGCCGATGGTGGTCGAGGCAAGCGCCCGCACCAGGGCCCAGCGTGTGCCGATGGTGGTCGAGGCAACCTGCCGCACCAGGGCCCAGCGTGTGCCGATGGTGGTCGAGGCAAGCGCCCGCACCAGGGCCCAGCGTGTGCCGATGGTGGTCGAGGCAACCTGCCGCACCAGGGCCCAGCGTGTGCCGATGGTGGTCGAGGCAAGCGCCCGCACCAGGGCCCAGCGTGTGCCGATGGTGGTCGAGGCAACCGCCCGCACCAGGGCCCAGCGTGTGCCGATGGTGCTCGAGGCAACCTGCCGCACCAGGGCCCAGCGTGTGCGGATGGTGCTCGAGGCAAGCGCCCGCACCAGGGCCCAGCGTGTGCCGATGGTGGTCGAGGCAACCGCCCGCACCAGGGCCCAGCGTGTGCCGATGGTGGTCGAGGCAACCGCCCGCACCAGGGCCCAGCGTGTGCCGATGGTGGTCGAGGCAACCTGCCGCACCAGGGCCCAGCGTGTGCCGATGGTGGTCGAGGCAACCTGCCGCACCAGGGCCCAGCGTGTGCCGATGGTGCTCGAGGCAACCGACCGCACCAGGGCCGAGCTTGTGCCGAAGGTGGTCGAGGCAAGCGCCCGCACCAGGGCCCAGCGTGTGCCGATGGTGCTCGAGGCAACCGACCGCACCAGGGCCGAGCGTGTGCCGATGGTGCTCGAGGCAAGCGCCCGCACCAGGGCCCAGCGTGTGCCGATGGTGGTCGAGGCAACCTGCCGCACCAGGGCCCAGCGTGTGCCGATGGTGGTCGAGGCAAGCGCCCGCACCAGGGCCCAGCGTGTGCCGATGGTGGTCGAGGCAACCTGCCGCACCAGGGCCCAGCGTGTGCCGATGGTGGTCGAGGCAAGCGCCCGCACCAGGGCCCAGCGTGTGCCGATGGTGGTCGAGGCAACCGCCCGCACCAGGGCCCAGCGTGTGCCGATGGTGGTCGAGGCAACCTGCCGCACCAGGGCCCAGCGTGTGCCGATGGTGCTCGAGGCAACCGACCGCACCAGGGCGGAGCGTGTGCCGATGGTGGTCGAGGCAACCGCCCGCACCAGGGCCCAGCGTGTGCCGATGGTGGTCGAGGCAACCGACCGCACCAGGGCCGAGCGTGTGCCGATGGTGCTGGTCGAGGCAACCGACCGCACCAGGGCCGAGCGTGTGCCGATGGTGCTCGAGGCAAGCTGCCGCACCTGGGCCCAGCGTGTGCCGATGGTGGTCGAGGCAACCCCCGCACCAGGGCCCAGCGTGTGCCGATGGTGATCGAGGCAACCGACCGCACCAGGGACCAGCGTGTGCCGATGGTGCTCGAGGCAACCTGCCGCACCAGGGCCCAGCGTGTGCCGATGGTGGTCGAGGCAACCTGCCGCACCAGGGCCCAGCGTGTGCCGATGGTGGTCGAGGCAACCGACCGCACCAGGGCCCAGCGTGTGCCGACGGTGCTCGAGGCAACCTGCAGCACCGGGGCCCAGCGTGTGCCGATGGTGGTCGAGGCAAGCGCCCGCACCAGGGCCCAGCGTGTGCCGATGGTGGTCGAGGCAAGCGCCCGCACCAGGGCCCAGCGTGTGCCGATGGTGCTCGAGGCAACCGACCGCACCAGGGCCGAGCGTGTGCCGATGGTGGTCGAGGCAAGCGCCCGCACCAGGGCCCAGCGTGTGCCGATGGTGATCGAGGCAAGCGCCCGCACCAGGGCCGAGCGTGTGCCGATGGTGGTCGAGGCAAGCGCCCGCACCAGGGCCCAGGTGTGCCGATGGTGGTCGAGGCAAGCGCCCGCACCAGTGCCCAGCGTGTGCCGATGGTGGTCGAGGCAAGCGCCCGCACCAGGGCCCAGCTTTTGCCGATGGTGATCGAGGCAACCGGCCGCTCCAGGGCCCAGCGTGTGCCGATGGTTATCGGGGCAACCGGCCGCACCAGGGCCCAGGGTCTGCCGATGGTGCTCGAGGTAACCGCCCGCACCAAGGCTCAGCATGTGCCGCTGGTGATCGAGGCAACAACCCACACCAGGGCCCAGCTTGTGCCGATGGCGGTCGAGGCAAGTGCCCGTACCGAAGGGCAGCCTATGCCGATGATGGTCGATGCATGTGCCATCACCATGCGTCATCATGTGCCATTGATGGTCGAGGCCTTGGTCGAAGTTCGATTTTGAGCCACGGTGCCCATGCTTGGCTCCAGCATGTGCTGGTGCCGCTTTTTTTTCACTCGGGACAGCATCGCCGGAGCATCGC
>NW_028323016.1:137500-142500 GCF_047325235.1 Durio zibethinus | reverse complement strand
CGCCGGAGTACCGCCGGAGAACCTGACCGGCGGCATTGGGGTTCCGGCGATTGGGAGGGGGGCCGGGGGGGTGTGCGCACATGATGTGCGATGGGTGCTGGTACTTGGCCTTGTGTTGGCCCCCTATCCCTCATCAAACCTCTGAGAATTCACACCCCCTTAAAGAGCATTTGAGATTTTACAGGTTTGCTACCAGTAGCCGTTAAAGTGTCTGAAATGGGGACACTTTTTTCAAACGGTCACAAAATCTTCTCTACTTCGAGTTTTTAGCTGAATTTTTTTGTGCATGCCAACAAAAATAGAAGGATCATGCCTACAAAATTTGGGGCCAAAAATCCTTATAAAAAAATTTTAAAAAATCCCGAACCGCAAAAAGTTTCGAAAATCATGAAAAATAGAAAACGAGTCACCTTCCAACGAAACTTCACGTGAAGGCTTAGGGGACCATTGTATGAATTTACAAGCCATAAAAATGGCATTGGCACGGCAGAAATTTGAAGATGTGCCTAAACCCACCAGGGCCCAGCGTGTGCCGATGGTGCTCGAGGCAACCGCCCGCACCAGGGCCCAGCGTGTGCCGATGGTGCTCGAGGCAAGCGCCCGCACCAGGGCCCAGCGTGTGCCGACGGTGGTCGAGGCAACCGCCCGCACCAGGGCCGATAGTGTGCCGATGGTGCTCGAGGCAACCTGTCGCACCAGGGCCCAGCGTGTGCCGATGCTGGTCGAGGCAAGCGCCCGCACCAGCGCCCAGCGTGTGCCGATGGTGCTCGAGGCAACCTGCCGCACCAGGGCCCAGCGTGTGCCGATGGCGCTCGAGGCAAGCTCCCGCACCAGGGCCCAGCGTGTGCCGATGGTGCTCGAGGCAACCTGCCGCACCAGGGCCCAGCGTGTGCGGATGGTGCTCGAGGCAAGCGCCCGCACCAGGGCCCAGCGTGTGCCGATGGTGATCGAGGCAACCTGCCGCACCAGGGCCCAGCGTGTGCCGATGCTGGTCGAGGCAAGCGCCCGTACCAGCGCCCAGCGTGTGCCGATGGTGCTCGAGGCAACCGACCGCACCAGGGCCCAGCGTGTGCCGATGGTGCTCGAGGCAACCTGCCGCACCAGGGCCCAGCGTGTGCCGATGGCGCTCGAGGCAAGCTCCCGCACCAGGGCCCAGCGTGTGCCGATGGTGCTCGAGGCAACCTGCCGCACCAGGGCCCAGCGTGTGCCGATGGTGGTCGAGGCAACCGCCCGCACCAAGGCCGAGCGTGTGCCGATGGTGGTCGAGGCAAGCGCCCGCACCAGGGCCCAGCGTGTGCCGATGGTGGTCGAGGCAAGCGCCCTCACCAAGGCCGAGCGTGTGCCGATGGTGGTCGAGGCAACCGCCCGCACCAGGGCCCAGCGTGTGCCGATGGTGGTCGAGGCAAGCGCCCTCACCAAGGCCGAGCGTGTGCCGATGGTGGTCGAGGCAACCGCCCGCACCAGGGCCCAGCGTGTGCCGATGGTGGTCGAGGCAAGCGCCCGCACCAAGGCCGAGCGTGTGCCGATGGTGGTCGAGGCAAGCGCCCGCACCAGGGCCCAGCGTGTGCCGATGGTGGTCGAGGCAAGCGCCCTCACCAAGGCCGAGCGTGTGCCGATGGTGGTCGAGGCAACCGGCCGCACCAAGGGCCGGCGTGTGCCGATGGTGTTCGAGGCAACCGCCCGCACCAGGGCCCAGCGTGTGCCGATGGTGGTCGAGCCAGGAGCCCGCACCAAGGGCCGGCTTGTGCCGATGGTGTTCGGGGCAACCGCCCGCACCAGGGCCCTGCGTGTGCCGATGGTGCTGGGGGCAACCGCCCGCACCAGGGCCCAGCGTGTGCCGATGGTGCTGGGGGCAAGCGCCCGCACCAGGGCCCAGCGTGTGCCGATGGTGCTGGGGGTAACCGCCCGGACCAGGGCCCAACGTGTGCCGATGGTGGTCGAGGGAACCGCCCGCACCAGGGCCCAGCGTGTGCCGATGGTGCTGGGGCAAGCGCCCGCCCCAGGGCCCAGCGTGTGCCGATGGTTATCGGGGCAACCGGCCGCACCAGGGCCCAGGGTCTGCCGATGGTGCTCGAGGCAACCGCCCGCACCAAGGCTCAGCATGTGCCGATTGTGATCGAGGCAACAACCCACACCAGGGCCCAGCTTGTGCCGATGGCGGTCGAGGCAAGTGCCCGTACCGAAGGGCAGCCTATGCCGATGATGGTCGATGCATGTGCCATCACCATGCGTCATCATGTGCCATTGATGGTCGAGGCCTTGGCCGAAGTTCGATTTTGAGCCACGGTGCCCATGCTTGGCTCCAGCATGTGCTGGTGCCGCATTTTTTTCACTCGGGACAGCATCGCCGGAGCATCGCCGGAGCATCGCCGGAGTACCGCCGGAGAACCTGACCGGCGGCATTGGGGTTCCGGCGATTGGGAGGGCGGCCGGGGGGGTGTGCGCACATGATGTGCGATGGGTGCTGGTACTTGGCCTTGTGTTGGCCCCCTATCCCTCATCAAACCTCTGAGAATTCACACCCCCTTAAAGAGCATTTGAGATTTTACAGGTTTGCTACCAGTAGCCGTTAAAGTGTCTGAAATGGGGACACTTTTTTCAAACGGTCACAAAATCTTCTCTACTTCGAGTTTTTAGCTGAATTTTTTTGTGCATGCCAACAAAAATAGAAGGATCATGCCTACAAAATTTGGGGCCAAAAATCCTTATAAAAAAATTTTAAAAAATCCTGAACCGCAAAAAGTTTCGAAAATCATGAAAAATAGAAAACGAGTCACCTTCCAACGAAACTTCACGTGAAGGCTTAGGGGACCATTGTATGAATTTACAAGCCATAAAAATGGCATTGGCACGGCAGAAATTTGAAGATGTGCCTAAACCCACCAGGGCCCAGCGTGTGCCGATGGTGCTCGAGGCAACCGCCCGCAACAGGGCCCAGCGTGTGCCGATGGTGCTCGAGGCAAGCGCCCGCACCAGGGCCCAGCGTGTGCCGACGGTGGTCGAGGCAACCGCCCGCACCAGGGCCGATAGTGTGCCGATGGTGCTCGAGGCAACCTGTCGCACCAGGGCCCAGCGTGTGCCGATGCTGGTCGAGGCAAGCGCCCGCACCAGCGCCCAGCGTGTGCCGATGGTGCTCGGGGCAACCTGCCGCACCAGGGCCCAGCGTGTGCCGATGGCGCTCGAGGCAAGCTCCCGCACCAGGGCCCAGCGTGTGCCGATGGTGCTCGAGGCAACCTGCCGCACCAGGGCCCAGCGTGTGCCGATGGTGGTCGAGGCAACCTGCCGCACCAGGGCCCAGCGTGTGCGGATGGTGCTTGAGGCAAGCGCCCGCACCAGGGCCCAGCGTGTGCCGATGGTGATCGAGGCAACCTGCCGCACCAGGGCCCAGCGTGTGCCGATGCTGGTCGAGGCAAGCGCCCGCACCAGCGCCCAGCGTGTGCCGATGGTGCTCGAGGCAACCGACCGCACCAGGGCCCAGCGTGTGCCGATGGTGCTCGAGGCAACCTGCCGCACCAGGGCCCAGCGTGTGCCGATGGCGCTCGAGGCAAGCTCCCGCACCAGGGCCCAACGTGTGCCGATGGTGCTCGAGGCAACCTGCCGCACCAGGGCCCAGCGTGTGCCGATGGTGGTCGAGGCAACCGCCCGCACCAAGGCCGAGCGTGTGCCGATGGTGGTCGAGGCAAGCGCCCGCACCAGGGCCCAGCGTGTGCCGATGGTGGTCGAGGCAAGCGCCCTCACCAAGGCCGAGCGTGTGCCGATGGTGGTCGAGGCAACCGCCCGCACCAGGGCCCAGCGTGTGCCGATGGTGGTCGAGGCAAGCGCCCTCACCAAGGCCGAGCGTGTGCCGATGGTGGTCGAGGCAACCGCCCGCACCAGGGCCCAGCGTGTGCCGATGGTGGTCGAGGCAAGCGCCCGCACCAAGGCCGAGCGTGTGCCGATGGTGGTCGAGGCAAGCGCCCGCACCAGGGCCCAGCGTGTGCCGATGGTGGTCGAGGCAAGCGCCCTCACCAAGGCCGAGCGTGTGCCGATGGTGGTTGAGGCAACCGGCCGCACCAAGGGCCGGCGTGTGCCGATGGTGTTCGAGGCAACCGCCCGCACCAGGGCCCAGCGTGTGCCGATGGTGGTCGAGCCAGGAGCCCGCACCAAGGGCCGGCTTGTGCCGATGGTGTTCGGGGCAACCGCCCGCACCAGGGCCCTGCGTGTGCCGATGGTGCTGGGGGCAAGCGCCTGCACCAGGGCCCAGCGTGTGCCGATGGTGCTGGGGGTAACCGCCCGGACCAGGGCCCAACGTGTGCCGATGGTGGTCGAGGGAACCGCCCACACCAGGGCCCAGCGTGTGCCGATGGTGCGGGGGGCAAGCGCCCGCCCCAGGGCCCAGCGTGTGCCGATGGTTATCGGGGCAACCGGCCGCACCAGGGCCCAGGGTCTGCCGATGGTGCTCGAGGCAACCGCCCGCACCAAGGCTCAGCATGTGCCGATTGTGATCGAGGCAACAACCCACACCAGGGCCCAGCTTGTGCCGATGGCGGTCGAGGCAAGTGCCCGTACCGAAGGGCAGCCTATGCCGATGATGGTCGATGCATGTGCCATCACCATGCGTCATCATGTGCCATTGATGGTCGAGGCCTTGGCCGAAGTTTGATTTTGAGCCACGGTGCCCATGCTTGGCTCCAGCATGTGCTGGTGCCGCTTTTTTTTCACTCGGGACAGCATCGCCGGAGCATCGCCGGAGTACCGCCGGAGAACCTGACCGGCGGCATTGGGGTTCCGGCGATTGGGAGGGGGGCCGGGGGGGGTGTGCGCACATGATGTGCGATGGGTGCTGGTACTTGGCCCTTGTGTTGGCCCCCTATCCCTCATCAAACCTCTGAGAACTCACACCCCCTTAAAGAGCGTTTGAGATTTTACAGGTTTGCTGCCAGTAGCCGTTAAAGTGTCTGAAACGGGGACACTTTTTTCAAACGGTCACGAAATCTTCTCCGGTTCGAGTTTTTAGCTGA
>NW_028323016.1:125000-127500 GCF_047325235.1 Durio zibethinus | reverse complement strand
AGATTTTACAGGTTTGCTACCAGTAGCCGTTAAAGTGTCTGAAATGGGGACACTTTTTTCAAACGGTCACAAAATCTTCTCTACTTCGAGTTTTTAGCTGAATTTTTTTGTGCATGCCAACAAAAATAGAAGGATCATGCCTACAAAATTTGGGGCCAAAAATCCTTATAAAAAAATTTTAAAAAATCCCGAACCGCAAAAAGTTTCGAAAATCATGAAAAATAGAAAACGAGTCATCTTCCAACGAAACTTCACGTGAAGGCTTAGGGGACCATTGTATGAATTTACAAGCCATAAAAATGGCATTGGCACGGCAGAAATTTGAAGATGTGCCTAAACCCACCAGGGCCCAGCGTGTGCCGATGGTGCTCGAGGCAAGCGCCCGCACCAGGGCCCAGCGTGTGCCGACGGTGGTCGAGGCAACCGCCCGCACCAGGGCCGATAGTGTGCCGATGGTGCTCGAGGCAACCTGTCGCACCAGGGCCCAGCGTGTGCCGATGGTGATCGAGGCAACCTGCCGTACCAGGGCCCAGCGTGTGCCGATGCTGGTCGAGGCAAGCGCCCGCACCAGCGCCCAGCGTGTGCCGATGGTGCTCGAGGCAACCGACCGCACCAGGGCCCAGCGTGTGCCGATGGTGCTCGAGGCAACCTGCCGCACCAGGGCCCAGCGTGTGCCGATGGCGCTCGAGGCAAGCTCCCACACCAGGGCCCAGCGTGTGCCGATGGTGCTCGAGGCAACCTGCCGCACCAGGGCCCAGCGTGTGCCGATGGTGCTCGAGGCAACCTGCCGCACCAGGGCCCAGCGTGTGCGGATGGTGCTCGAGGCAAGCGCCCGCACCAGGGCCCAGCGTGTGCCGATGGTGGTCGAGGCAACCGCCCGCACCAGGGCCCAGCGTGTGCCGATGGTGGTCGAGGCAACCGCCCGCACCAGGGCCCAGCGTGTGCCGATGGTGGTCGAGGCAACCTGCCGCACCAGGGCCCAGCGTGTGCCGATGGTGGTCGAGGCAACCTGCCGCACCAGGGCCCAGCGTGTGCCGATGGTGCTCGAGGCAACCGACCGCACCAGGGCCGAGCTTGTGCCGAAGGTGGTCGAGTCAAGCGCCCGCACCAGGGCCCAGCGTGTGCCGATGGTGGTCGAGGCTGCCGATGATGGTCGAGGCAACCTGCCGCACCAGGGCCCAGCGTGTGCCGATGGTGCTCGAGGCAACCGACCGCACCAGGGCCGAGCGTGTGCCGATGGTGCTCGAGGCAAGCGCCCGCACCAGGGCCCAGCGTGTGCCGATGGTGGTCGAGGCAACCTGCCGCACCAGGGCCCAGCGTGTGCCGATGGTGGTCGAGGCAAGCGCCCGCACCAGGGCCCAGCGTGTGCCGATGGTGGTCGAGGCAAGCGCCCGCACCAGGGCCCAGCGTGTGCCGATGGTGGTCGAGGCAACCTGCCGCACCAGGGCCCAGCGTGTGCCGATGGTGGTCGAGGCAAGCGCCCGCACCAGGGCCCAGCGTGTGCCGATGGTGGTCGAGGCAACCGCCCGCACCAGGGCCCAGCGTGTGCCGATGGTGGTCGAGGCAACCTGCCGCACCAGGGCCCAGCGTGTGCCGATGGTGCTCGAGGCAACCGACCGCACCAGGGCGGAGCGTGTGCCGATGGTGGTCGAGGCAACCGCCCGCACCAGGGCCCAGCGTGTGCCGATGGTGGTCTAGGCAACCGACCGCACCAGGGCCGAGCGTGTGCCGATGGTGCTCGAGGCAAGCTGCCGCACCTGGGCCCAGCGTGTGCCGATGGTGGTCGAGGCAACCGCCCGCACCAGGGCCCAGCGTGTGCCGATGGTGATCGAGGCAACCGACCGCACCAGGGCCCAGCGTGTGCCGATGGTGCTCGAGGCAACCTGCCGCACCAGGGCCCAGCGTGTGCCGATGGTGGTCGAGGCAACCTGCCGCACCAGGGCCCAGCGTGTGCCGATGGTGGTCGAGGCAAGCGCCCGCACCAGGGCCCAGCGTGTGCCGATGGTGGTCGAGGCAACCGACCGCACCAGGGCCCAGCGTGTGCCGATGGTGCTCGAGGCAACCTGCCGCACCAGGGCCCAGCGTGTGCCGATGGTGCTCGAGGCAAGCGCCCGCACCAGGGCCCAGCGTGTGCCGATGGTGCTCGAGGCAACCGACCGCACCAGGGCCGAGCGTGTGCCGATGGTGGTCGAGGCAAGCGCCCGCACCAGGGCCCAGCGTGTGCCGATGGTGATCGAGGCAAGCGCCCGCACCAGGGCCCAGCGTGTGCCGATGGTGGTCGAGGCAAGCGCCCGCACCAGTGCCCAGCGTGTGCCGATGGTGGTCGAGGCAAGCGCCCGCACCAGGGCCCAGGTGTGCCGATGGTGGTCGAGGCAAGCGCCCGCACCAGTGCCCAGCGTGTGCCGATGGTGGTCGAGGCAAGCACCCGCACCAGGGCCCAGCTTTTGCCGATGGTGATCGAGGCAACCGGCCGCTCCAGGGCCCATCGTGTGCCGATGGT
>NW_028323016.1:107500-115000 GCF_047325235.1 Durio zibethinus | reverse complement strand
GCACCAGGGCCCAGCGTGTGCCGACGGTGGTCGAGGCAACCGCCCGCACCAGGGCCGATAGTGTGCCGATGGTGCTCGAGGCAACCTGTCGCATCAGGGCCCAGCGTGTGCCGATGGTGATCGAGGCAACCTGCCGTACCAGGGCCCAGCGTGTGCCGATGCTGGTCGAGGCAAGCGCCCGCACCAGCGCCCAGCGTGTGCCGATGGTGCTCGAGGCAACCGACCGCACCAGGGCCCAGCGTGTGCCGATGGTGCTCGAGGCAACCTGCCGCACCAGGGCCCAGCGTGTGCCGATGGCGCTCGAGGCAAGCTCCCGCACCAGGGCCCAGCGTGTGCCGATGGTGCTCGAGGCAACCTGCCGCACCAGGGCCCAGCGTGTGCCGATGGTGCTCGAGGGAACCTGCCGCACCAGGGCCCAGCGTGTGCGGATGGTGCTCGAGGCAAGCGCCCGCACCAGGGCCCAGCGTGTGCCGATGGTGGTCGAGGCAACCGCCCGCACCAGGGCCCAGCGTGTGCCGATGGTGGTCGAGGCAACCGCCCGCACCAGGGCCCAGCGTGTGCCGATGGTGGTCGAGGCAACCTGCCGCACCAGGGCCCAACGTGTGCCGATGGTGCTCGAGGCAACCGACCGCACCAGGGCCGAGCTTGTGCCGAAGGTGGTCGAGGCAAGCGCCCGCACCAGGGCCCAGCGTGTGCCGATGGTGGTCGAGGCTGCCGATGATGGTCGAGGCAACCTGCCGCACCAGGGCCCAGCGTGTGCCGATGGTGCTCGAGGCAACCGACCGCACCAGGGCCGAGCGTGTGCCGATGGTGCTCGAGGCAAGCGCCCGCACCAGGGCCCAGCGTGTGCCGATGGTGGTCGAGGCAACCTGCCGCACCAGGGCCCAGCGTGTGCCGATGGTGGTCGAGGCAAGCGCCCGTGTCACGGGCTCCGACCTTAGACTCAGAATCCGTGCGGCCTTAGGCTTGGAATCTCGTCCTTGATGCCTAAGTCAGCCTAAAACACAAGCGTGCGGGCACTAGAACAAAGGGAAGGGCTGATTACGCAAGTTAAAGAGAAACAGGACAGGAAAACAGAATTCTGGAAATGCTCTTGTATTCACTGAAACAGAAGTGTTTGATGGTGTACAAATGAGGGTGGAGCAGCCCTCTATTTATAGTTGAGGCTCCAGCTACAACTTAATGGCAAATCCCTAAAATAAAGGCTACAATCATGGGATTACATTTAATCAAGATGCTGGTTCCTGATTTTTAGGGTCAACCAAATCTGCCAGGATGCTGATGCTGATCCTGCCTGGTTCCAGAAGCTTCCCTTGCGTATCCAGCACCTCGGGCCCTTCTGGATGTGGTGCGGGCAGCCCAAATGCCAGGCCTTGGTCTCATGAGTTGGCCTGCAAGATGGGCGGGCGTTTGGAGCTCGTTTGATAGGCTTTGCGCACTGATACCCGCCAGCACGCCTGGTCTGCGGGCCTCAGCTTCTGGCTCGCCTGCTGGTCTGGCTAATGTGCCTGGCGCGCCCGCCCGGGGCGTGACATTCTCCCCCACCTGATTGCGCAACGCCCTCGTTGCGTCTTCTGCATGGTATCGCCTGATCTGGTCCCCGAACTGCCATAAGTCCTCTGCTGGTTCCCAGCTCGCCTCACTGTCTGGAAGTCCCTTCCAGCGCACCAAGTACTCATGTCTTGGTTGATAGTTCTTCCGTCTCACCTCCCGGTCAGCCATAATGCTGTGGACCTCCTTCTCATATGAGGCCCTTGCTCCCAACGGTGCACGCTTTGACTCTGCCCGTCCTGGATCTCCCTCATCCTCATGGAACGGCTTGAGCATGCTCACATGGAACACCGGGTGTACCCTCGGCTTGGGTGGCATATCCAGCTTGTAGGCAACCTTGCCTACCCTCTTGACTACTCGGAAAGGTCCCTCATACCTCCGGACTAGGCCTTTGTGCAGCCCCCTGTGGCGCACAATGGGATGCAGCTTCACCAACACCAAGTCTCCAACCTGGAACTGCACATCCCGCCTCTTCTGGTCTGCCCACTTCTTCGACCTCTTGGCCGCCTTGTGTAGACAAACTCTGGCCAAGTCAGCTTGCTCCTGCCAAGCCTTGGCAAACTTGTATGCTGCTGGATTCGGCCCTGTATAACCTGCAGCAATCGAACCGGGTGTTAGTGGTTGTTGCCCTGTCACAACCTCAAATGGGCTCTGGTTCGTTGCCTCGCTCCTTTGCAAGTTGTAGGAAAACTGCGCAATATCCAGTAGCTTTGGCCAGTCCCTTTGTGTGGCACTCACATAGTGCCTGAGGTAGACCTCCAGTAGTCCATTCACACGTTCTGTCTGCCCATCGGTCTGCGGATGCATGCTGGTGGAAAAGTTCAAGTCTGACCCCAACAGCTTGAACAACTCAGTCCAGAACCTGCCCGTGAAACGCCCGTCCCGATCACTAACAATGGTCCTCGGCACTCCCCAGTACTTCACCATGTTCTTCAGGAACAATCGAGCTGCCTCCTCGGCTGGGCACTCCTTGGTTGCTGGAATGAAGATTCCATATTTGGAAAACCTGTCCACCACTACCATGATGCTTCCAAACCCCTCTGTCTTGGGTAGACCGACTATAAAGTCCAGAGAAACACTCTCCCATGGTCGCTCTGGCACTGGCAATGGCTCCAAGAGACCCCCTGGTTTCTTGAGCTCCACCTTGTCCTGTTGGCACACAAGACAAGTCTTCACATAGGCCTCCACATCGTCCCTCATGTGCGGCCAGTAGTACCGGTCCTCGATCAACGCCAAGGTGCGGCTCACTCCTGGGTGTCCAGCCCACCTTGAATCATGACACTCTTGCAAAACTTCCTTGCGGAGCTTCCCGTGCTGCGGCACAAACAGTCTACTGCCCCTGGTGTACAGCAACCCATCCTGCAACCAAAACCGCCTAGTCTTACCTTGCTGGGCGTACTCCATCAGAGCCTTGGCTGTAGGATCATGCGCAAGTCCCTCCTTGATGCGCGGCACCAGTGACCCCTCTGGTTGGCTAATGGCAGCAAGGTTAGCCTTCCTGCTCAGGGCGTCTGCCACTAGGTTCGCCCGTCCTGGCTTGTACTCCATCTGGAAATCAAATTCTGCAAGAAAATCTTGCCATCTCGCCTGCTTGGGGGACAGCTTCTTCTGCGTCTGGAAGTAGCTGGTCGCCACATTGTCCGTTCTCACCACGAACCTCGACCCCAACAGGTAATGGCGCCAAGTGCGCAAGCAGTGCACCACTGCAGTCATCTCCTTCTCTTGGACCGTGTACTTGCGTTCAGTCTCGTTCAGCTTCCTGCTCTCAAACGCGACTGGACGTCCCTCTTGCATCAACACGCCCCCTATGGCAAAGTCTGATGCGTCCGTATGCACCTCATACGGCTTGGCATGGTCTGGCAAGGCCAAGACTGGCTCCTCGGTCACAGCCCGCTTCAACCTGTCAAAGGCTTCCTGGCACCCTGCACTCCACTCCCATGCTCTCCCTTTCTTGAGCAAGTCAGTCAATGGCGTGGCTATTGCTGAGTGACCCTTGATGAAGCGCCTGTAGTAGTTAACCAGCCCAAGGAATGATCTCAACTCAGTGACCTTGGCTGGCGGTTGCCACTCCAGGATGGCGTCTATCTTGCCTTCATCCATGCGTATCCTGCCACCTCCCACTATGTGGCCCAGGAATGGGATCTCCTGCTGGGCGAATGAGCACTTCTCCCTCTTGACAAACAGCTTGTGCGCCCGCAACACCTCGAACACCTGTCTCAAGTGGTCTACATGCTCTCCCAAAGTCTGGCTGTAGATCACAATGTCATCCAAATAAACCACAACAAACCGATCAAGGAATGACTGAAGTACCTTGTTCATAAGGGTGCAGAATGTTGCTGGGGCATTCGTGAGTCCGAAAGGCATCACCAAGAACTCATACGAACCATACCGAGTGACACATGCTGTCTTTTGCTCATCTCCCTCCGCGATCCTGACTTGATAATAGCCTGACCTCAAATCCAGCTTGGTGAACCACCTTGCGCTCCCAAGTTGATCGAACAAGTCCGCAATGAGTGGGATGGGGTACTTGTTCTTGATGGTCAGCTTGTTCAAAGCCCGGTAGTCTATGCACAGCCGCAACGACCCATCATGCTTGCGCTGGAATAGAACCGGTGCACCATAGGGTGCTTTCGATGGCCTGATGAAGCCAGCATCAACTAACTCCTTGAGCTGCTTCCTCAACTCCTCCAACTCTGGTGGAGACATTCGGTAAGGGGCTCTGGCTGGTGGCTTGGCCTCGGACACCAGCTCGATCTTGTGGTCCACCTCCCTCTTAGGTGGTAGCTTGCTAGGCAGCTTTGCGGGCATCACATCACTAAAGGTCTTCAGCACCTTTAGCACCTCCAAGGGTGACTCGGTCTCCTTCTCCCTTGGCTCATCATATTTCAGGGCTGCCAAGAAGGTGTCTTCTTGTCTACTTACCGCCTTGGCAAATTGGATGGCTGACACCACCCGTGACCCAACTCCAGACCCTCTCCTCAATGGTACAAGGCATTGGCACCGTGCATCCAAGATGCAAACACAATCGGCAAAAGGCACAAGGAGGGCGTTAATCCGAACAAGGAAATCCAACCCAATCACAAACTCATAGTCGTCAAGGGGTATTACCTCAATGGTCTCCTTGCCTTTCCAATCTCCAAGCTGCAACTCCACTCCCCGTGCTACTCCAATGGCTGGAACTTCCTTGGAGTTCACCGTCTTAATGGTACCAGTCCCTTTCTGCACCTTGAGTCCGAGCTTCCGGGCTCCATCACCTGAAATGAAAAGATGTGAGGCACCTGTGTCCACCAGTGCGCTCACCTTCTGACCCGCAACCATCAGATCCGCAAACATCAAGCCCTTTGGCTTGCGGCTCCCCTTACTCTGGACAGCATTGAGCACCAACGACCCAAGCTTTGCTGCCCCTGACTCTGGCTCCTCGTCAGACTCCCTGTCTACAGCAGCCAGCTTGCCCTTCTGCGGGCAATTGCGTGCTATGTGGCTCCCTCCACATAGGTAACATGCTAGTGGCTCTCGGTCCCCCTTTGCTTTCCACTTGCCTGTTGATGGCTTCCTCTCGCCATCCTTGGTTGAACGGTCTCGGTGTCCATCCTTGGACTCCCGGTCACGGTCCTTCCCATTGGACTGCTTCTTCCGGTCCCTATCGTCCCTGCCCTTACCCTTGGGCTTGGTAGACTCGAACTTGTTCAGAGGCTTGAACTCTATCAACGCCTCGGCAGTGGTCATGGCTTTAGCCAAGTCATGAACTCCCCTCCTTTGTAGCTCATGCTTCACCCACGGCTTCAGCCCATCCATGAAAGCAAAGAATGCGTCCTTCTCGCCTAGATCCGAGATCTGTAGCATCAGTTCAGAGAATTTTTGAACATACTCTCTTATGTTCCCTTGCTGGCTCAACCTGCGCAACTTTGCCCGTGCCTCATCATCGGCATACTCCGGGTAAAATTGTTCTCTGAACTCTTTTTGGAACTCTGCCCAGGTTCCAATCTTGGCGTTCCCACGCCTGACATCATCACACCTGCGCCTCCACCATAATAAGGCTACATCAGTGAGATACATAGCAGCGGTGCTTACCTTTATCGCCTCGTCTTGCATGCCCATGGCCTGGAAATACTGCTCCATACCCCAAAGGTAATTGTCTACTTCCTTGGCCGCCCTAGTCCCCTTAAACTCCTTGGGCTTGGGGACATCCAATCTGGATCTGGACACTCCAGCAAACATGCCATTCCCAATGGCAGTCTTGCAAGTAACGAGCTCACTGGTAAGCTCCTCCATCCGCTGGCGCATGGCCTCCATGCCATGGCGCATGGCCTCCATGCCATCTCGCAAAGTCAGAACTTCCGCCTCCAAGGATTCATTCTTTCGGGTGATCTCATCCAGGCCATTGTTGAGAGCAGCTGCTAGCTCACTTTGGATCTCCTCCCCCATGGAGTCTAGCGATGCAATGTGAGTTTCTACTTCCTCCAGCTTCTCCCCCATGTCGCCTATGGTCACCTCCACCTTGGCCAGCCTACCGTCCATGGTAGACCAGATATCTCTAGAACAAGCTTTCTTGCCTCTTCCTCGCCCATGCTCCTGGGCCTCTGGTTGTTGGCTAGCAACGTCGCTTTGGGATGCCATCTCCTCAATCACGATCTAACCTGCACAACACAAACACGCAGAATCGAACTTGCTCTGATACCAACTGTCACGGGCTCCGACCTTAGACTCAGAATCCGTGCGGCCTTAGGCTTGGAATCTCGTCCTTGATGCCTAAGTCAGCCTAAAACACAAGCGTGCGGGCACTAGAACAAAGGGAAGGGCTGATTACGCAAGTTAAAGAGAAACAGGACAGGAAAACAGAATTCTGGAAATGCTCTTGTATTCACTGAAACAGAAGTGTTTGATGGTGTACAAATGAGGGTGGAGCAGCCCTCTATTTATAGTTGAGGCTCCAGCTACAACTTAATGGCAAATCCCTAAAATAAAGGCTACAATCATGGGATTACATTTAATCAAGATGCTGGTTCCTGATTTTTAGGGTCAACCAAATCTGCCAGGATGCTGATGCTGATCCTGCCTGGTTCCAGAAGCTTCCCTTGCGTATCCAGCACCTCGGGCCCTTCTGGATGTGGTGCGGGCAGCCCAAATGCCAGGCCTTGGTCTCATGAGTTGGCCTGCAAGATGGGCGGGCGTTTGGAGCTCGTTTGATAGGCTTTGCGCACTGATACCCGCCAGCACGCCTGGTCTGCGGGCCTCAGCTTCTGGCTCGCCTGCTGGTCTGGCTGATGTGCCTGGCGCGCCCGCCCGGGGCGTGACACCCGCACCAGGGCCCAGCGTGTGCCGATGGTGGTCGAGGCAAGCGCCCGCACCAGGGCCCAGCGTGTGCCGATGGTGGTCGAGGCAACCTGCCGCACCAGGGCCCAGCGTGTGCCGATGGTGGTCGAGGCAAGCGCCCGCACCAGGGCCCAGCGTGTGCCGATGGTGGTCGAGGCAACCGCCCGCACCAGGGCCCAGCGTGTGCCGATGGTGGTCGAGGCAACCTGCCGCACCAGGGCCCAGCGTGTGCCGATGGTGCTCGAGGCAACCGACCGCACCAGGGCGGAGCGTGTGCCGATGGTGGTCGAGGCAACCGCCCGCACCAGGGCCCAGCGTGTGCCGATGGTGGTCGAGGCAACCGACCGCACCAGGGCCGAGCGTGTGCCGATGGTGCTCGAGGCAAGCTGCCGCACCTGGGCCCAGCGTGTGCCGATGGTGGTCGAGGCAACCGCCCGCACCAGGGCCCAGCGTGTGCCGATGGTGATCGAGGCAACCGACCGCACCAGGGCCCAGCGTGTGCCGATGGTGCTCGAGGCAACCTGCCGCACCAGGGCCCAGCGTGTGCCGATGGTGGTCGAGGCAACCTGCCGCACCAGGGCCCAGCGTGTGCCGATGGTGGTCGAGGCAAGCGCCCGCACCAGGGCCCAGCGTGTG
>NW_028323016.1:92500-97500 GCF_047325235.1 Durio zibethinus | reverse complement strand
GCGTGTGCCGATGGTGGTCGAGGCAAGCGCCCTCACCAAGGCCGAGCGTGTGCCGATGGTGGTCGAGGCAACCGCCCGCACCAGGGCCCAGCGTGTGCCGATGGTGGTCGAGGCAAGCGCCCGCACCAGGGCCCAGCGTGTGCCGATGGTGGTCGAGGCAAGCGCCCTCACCAAGGCCGAGCGTGTGCCGATGGTGGTCGAGGCAACCGGCCGCACCAAGGGCCGGCGTGTGCCGATGGTGTTCGAGGCAACCGCCCGCACCAGGGCCCAGCGTGTGCCGATGGTGGTCGAGCCAGGAGCCCGCACCAAGGGCCGGCTTGTGCCGATGGTGTTCGGGGCAACCGCCCGCACCAGGGCCCTGCGTGTGCCGATGGTGCTGGGGGCAACCGCCCGCACCAGGGCCCAGCGTGTGCCGATGGTGCTGGGGGCAAGCGCCCGCACCAGGGCCCAGCGTGTGCCGATGGTGCTGGGGGTAACCGCCCGGACCAGGGCCCAACGTGTGCCGATGGTGGTCGAGGGAACCGCCCGCACCAGGGCCCAGCGTGTGCCGATGGTGCTGGGGGCAAGCGCCCGCCCCAGGGCCCAGCGTGTGCCGATGGTTATCGGGGCAACCGGCCGCACCAGGGCCCAGGGTCTGCCGATGGTGCTCGAGGCAACCGCCCGCACCAAGGCTCAGCATGTGCCGATTGTGATCGAGGCAACAACCCACACCAGGGCCCAGCGTGTGCCGATGGTGCTCGAGGCAAGCGCCCTCACCAAGGCCGAGCGTGTGCCGATGGTGGTCGAGGCAACCGGCCGCACCAAGGGCCGACGTGTGCCGATGGTGTTCGAGGCAACCGCCCGCACCAGGGCCCAGCGTGTGCCGATGGTGGTCGAGCCAGGAGCCCGCACCAAGGGCCGGCTTGTGCCGATGGTGTTCGGGGCAAGCGCCCGCACCAGGGCCCAGCGTGTGCCGATGGTGCTGGGGGCAAGCGCCCGCCCCAGGGCCCAGCGTGTGCCGATGGTTATCGGGGCAACCGGCCGCACCAGGGCCCAGGGTCTGCCGATGGTGCTCGAGGCAACCGCCCGCACCAAGGCTCAGCATGTGCCGATTGTGATCGAGGCAACAACCCACACCAGGGCCCAGCTTGTGCCCATGGCGGTCGAGGCAAGTGCCCGTACCGAAGGGCAGCCTATGCCGATGATGGTCGATGCATGTGCCATCACCATGCGTCATCATGTGCCATTGATGGTCGAGGCCTTGGCCGAAGTTCGATTTTGAGCCACGGTGCCCATGCTTGGCTCCAGCATGTGCTGGTGCCGCATTTTTTTCACTCGGGACAGCATCGCCGGAGCATCGCCGGAGCATCGCCGGAGTACCGCCGGAGAACCTGACCGGCGGCATTGGGGTTCCGGCGATTGGGAGGGGGGCCGGGGGGGTGTGCGCACATGATGTGCGATGGGTGCTGGTACTTGGCCTTGTGTTGGCCCCCTATCCCTCATCAAACCTCTGAGAATTCACACCCCCTTAAAGAGCATTTGAGATTTTACAGGTTTGCTACCAGTAGCCGTTAAAGTGTCTGAAATGGGGACACTTTTTTCAAACGGTCACAAAATCTTCTCTACTTCGAGTTTTTAGCTGAATTTTTTTGTGCATGCCAACAAAAATAGAAGGATCATGCCTACAAAATTTGGGGCCAAAAATCCTTATAAAAAAATTTTAAAAAATCCCGAACCGCAAAAAGTTTCGAAAATCATGAAAAATAGAAAACGAGTCATCTTCCAACGAAACTTCACGTGAAGGCTTAGGGGACCATTGTATGAATTTACAAGCCATAAAAATGGCATTGGCACGGCAGAAATTTGAAGATGTGCCTAAACCCACCAGGGCCCAGCGTGTGCCGATGGTGCTCGAGGCAAGCGCCCGCACCAGGGCCCAGCGTGTGCCGACGGTGGTCGAGGCAACCGCCCGCACCAGGGCCGATAGTGTGCCGATGGTGCTCGAGGCAACCTGTCGCACCAGGGCCCAGCGTGTGCCGATGGTGATCGAGGCAACCTGCCGTACCAGGGCCCAGCGTGTGCCGATGCTGGTCGAGGCAAGCGCCCGCACCAGCGCCCAGCGTGTGCCGATGGTGCTCGAGGCAACCGACCGCACTAGGGCCCAGCGTGTGCCGATGGTGCTCGAGGCAACCTGCCGCACCAGGGCCCAGCGTGTGCCGATGGCGCTCGAGGCAAGCTCCCGCACCAGGGCCCAGCGTGTGCCGATGGTGCTCGAGGCAACCTGCCGCACCAGGGCCCAGCGTGTGCCGATGGTGCTCGAGGCAACCTGCCGCACCAGGGCCCAGCGTGTGCGGATGGTGCTCGAGGCAAGCGCCCGCACCAGGGCCCAGCGTGTGCCGATGGTGGTCGAGGCAACCGCCCGCACCAGGGCCCAGCGTGTGCCGATGGTGGTCGAGGCAACCGCCCGCACCAGGGCCCAGCGTGTGCCGATGGTGGTCGAGGCAACCTGCCGCACCAGGGCCCAGCGTGTGCCGATGGTGCTCGAGGCAACCGACCGCACCAGGGCCGAGCGTGTGCCGATGGTGCTCGAGGCAAGCGCCCGCACCAGGGCCCAGCGTTTGCCGATGGTGGTCGAGGCAACCTGCCGCACCAGGGCCCAGCGTGTGCCGATGGTGGTCGAGGCAAGCGCCCGCACCAGGGCCCAGCGTGTGCCGATGGTGGTCGAGGCAAGCGCCCGCACCAGGGCCCAGCGTGTGCCGATGGTGGTCGAGGCAACCTGCCGCACCAGGGCCCAGCGTGTGCCGATGGTGGTCGAGGCAAGCGCCCGCACTAGGGCCCAGCGTGTGCCGATGGTGGTCGAGGCAACCGCCCGCACCAGGGCCCAGCGTGTGCCGATGGTGGTCGAGGCAACCTGCCGCACCAGGGCCCAGCGTGTGCCGATGGTGCTCGAGGCAACCGACCGCACCAGGGCGGAGCGTGTGCCGATGGTGGTCGAGGCAACCGCCCGCACCAGGGCCCAGCGTGTGCCGATGGTGGTCGAGGCAACCGACCGCACCAGGGCCGAGCGTGTGCCGATGGTGCTCGAGGCAAGCTGCCGCACCTGGGCCCAGCGTGTGCCGATGGTGGTCGAGGCAACCGCCCGCACCAGGGCTCAGCGTGTGCCGATGGTGATCGAGGCAACCGACCGCACCAGGGCCCAGCGTGTGCCGATGGTGCTCGAGGCAACCTGCCGCACCAGGGCCCAGCGTGTGCCGATGGTGGTCGAGGCAACCTGCCGCACCAGGGCCCAGCGTGTGTCGATGGTGGTCGAGGCAAGCGCCCGCACCAGGGCCCAGCGTGTGCCGATGGTGGTCGAGGCAACCGACCGCACCAGGGCCCAGCGTGTGCCGATGGTGCTCGAGGCAACCTGCCGCACCAGGGCCCAGGGTGTGCCGATGGTGGTCGAGGCAAGCGCCCGCACCAGGGCCCAGCGTGTGCCGATGGTGGTCGAGGCAAGCGCCCGCACCAGGGCCCAGCGTGTGCCGATGGTGCTCGAGGCAACCGACCGCACCAGGGCCGAGCGTGTGCCGATGGTGGTCGAGGCAAGCGCCCGCACCAGGGCCCAGCGTGTGCCGATGGTGATCGAGGCAAGCGCCCGTGTCACGCCCTGGGCGGGCGCGCCAGGCACATCAGCCAGACCAGCAGGCGAGCCAGCAGCTAAGGCCCGCAGACCAGGCGTGCTGGCGGGTATCAGTGCGCAAAGCCTATCAAACGAGCTCCAAACGCCCGCCCATCTTGCAGGCCAACTCATGAGACCAAGGCCTGGCATTTGGGCTGCCCGCACCACATCCAGAAGGGCCCGAGGTGCTGGATACGCAAGGGAAGCTTCTGGAACCAGGCAGGATCAGCATCAGCATCCTGGCAGATTTGGTTGACCCTGAAAATCAGGAACCAGCATCTTGATTAAATGTAATCCCATGATTGTAGCCTTTATTTTAGGGATTTGCCATTAAGTTGTAGCTGGAGCCTCAACTATAAATAGAGGGCTGCTCCACCCTCATTTGTACACCATCAAACACTTCTGTTTCAGTGAATACAAGAGCATTTCCAGAATTCTGTTTTTCTGTCCTGTTTCTCTTTAACTTGCGTAATCAGCCCTTCCCTTTGTTCTAGTGCCCGCACGCTTGTGTTTTAGGCTGACTTAGGCATCAAGGACGAGATTCCAAGCCTAAGGCCGCACGGATTCTGAGTCTAAGGTCGGAGCCCGTGACACCCGCACCAGGGCCCAGCGTGTGCCGATGGTGGTCGAGGCAAGCGCCCGCACCAGTGCCCAGCGTGTGCCGATGGTGGTCGAGGCAAGCGCCCGCACCAGGGCCCAGGTGTGCCGATGGTGGTCGAGGCAAGCGCCCGCACCAGTGCCCAGCGTGTGCCGATAGTGGTCGAGGCAAGCGCCCGCACCAGGGCCCAGCTTTTGCCGATGGTGATCGAGGCAACCGGCCGCTCCAGGGCCCAGCGTGTGCCGATGGTTATCGGGGCAACCGGCCGCACCAGGGCCCAGGGTCTGCCGATGGTGCTCGAGGCAACCGCCCGCACCAAGGCTCAGCATGTGCCGCTGGTGATCGAGGCAACAACCCACACCAGGGCCCAGCTTGTGCCGATGGCGGTCGAGGCAAGTGCCCGTACCGAAGGGCAGCCTATGCTGATGATGGTCGATGCATGTGCCATCACCATGCGTCATCATGTGCCATTGATGGTCGAGGCCTTGGCCGAAGTTCGATTTTGAGCCACGGTGCCCATGCTTGGCTCCAGCATGTGCTGGTGCCGCTTTTTTTTCACTCGGGACAGCATCGCCGGAGCATCGCCGGAGTACCGCCGGAGAACCTGACCGGCGGCATTGGGGTTCCGGCGATTGGGAGGGGGGCCGGGGGGGGTGTGCGCACATGACGTGCGATGGGTGCTGGTACTTGGCCCTTGTGTTGGCCCCCTATCCCTCATCAAACCTCTGAGAACTCACACCCCCTTAAAGAGCGTTTGAGATTTTA
>NW_028323016.1:80000-82500 GCF_047325235.1 Durio zibethinus | reverse complement strand
ATGATGTGCGATGGGTGCTGGTACTTGGCCTTGTGTTGGCCCCCTATCCCTCCTCAAACCTCTGAGAATTCACACCCCCTTAAAGAGCATTTGAGATTTTACAGGTTTGCTACCAGTAGCCGTTAAAGTGTCTGAAATGGGGACACTTTTTTCAAACGGTCACAAAATCTTCTCTACTTCGAGTTTTTAGCTGAATTTTTTTGTGCATGCCAACAAAAATAGAAGGATCATGCCTACAAAATTTGGGGCCAAAAATCCTTATAAAAAAATTTTAAAAAATCCCGAACCGCAAAAAGTTTCGAAAATCATGAAAAATAGAAAACGAGTCATCTTCCAACGAAACTTCACGTGAAGGCTTAGGGGACCATTGTATGAATTTACAAGCCATAAAAATGGCATTGGCACGGCAGAAATTTGAAGATGTGCCTAAACCCACCAGGGCCCAGCGTGTGCCGATGGTGCTCGAGGCAAGCGCCCGCACCAGGGCCCAGCGTGTGCCGACGGTGGTCGAGGCAACCGCCCGCACCAGGGCCGATAGTGTGCCGATGGTGCTCGAGGCAACCTGTCGCACCAGGGCCCAGCGTGTGCCGATGGTGATCGAGGCAACCTGCCGTACCAGGGCCCAGCGTGTGCCGATGCTGGTCGAGGCAAGCGCCCGCACCAGCGCCCAGCGTGTGCCGATGGTGCTCGAGGCAACCGACCGCACCAGGGCCCAGCGTGTGCCGATGGTGCTCGAGGCAACCTGCCGCACCAGGGCCCAGCGTGTGCCGATGGCGCTCGAGGCAAGCTCCCGCACCAGGGCCCAGCGTGTGCCGATGGTGCTCGAGGCAACCTGCCGCACCAGGGCCCAGCGTGTGCCGATGGTGCTCGAGGCAACCTGCCGCACCAGGGCCCAGCGTGTGCGGATGGTGCTCGAGGCAAGCGCCCGCACCAGGGCCCAGCGTGTGCCGATGGTGGTCGAGGCAACCGCCCGCACCAGGGCCCAGCGTGTGCCGATGGTGGTCGAGGCAACCGCCCGCACCAGGGCCCAGCGTGTGCCGATGGTGGTCGAGGCAACCTGCCGCACCAGGGCCCAGCGTGTGCCGATGGTGGTCGAGGCAACCTGCCGCACCAGGGCCCAGCGTGTGCCGACGGTGCTCGAGGCAACCGACCGCACCAGGGCCGAGCTTGTGCCGAAGGTGGTCGAGGCAAGCGCCCGCACCAGGGCCCAGCGTGTGCCGATGGTGGTCGAGGCTGCCGATGATGGTCGAGGCAACCTGCCGCACCAGGGCCCAGCGTGTGCCGATGGTGCTCGAGGCAACCGACCGCACCAGGGCCGAGCGTGTGCCGATGGTGCTCGAGGCAAGCGCCCGCACCAGGGCCCAGCGTGTGCCGATGGTGGTCGAGGCAACCTGCCGCACCAGGGCCCAGCGTGTGCCGATGGTGGTCGAGGCAAGCGCCCGCACCAGGGCCCAGCGTGTGCCGATGGTGGTCGAGGCAAGCGCCCGCACCAGGGCCCAGCGTGTGCCGATGGTGGTCGAGGCAACCTGCCGCACCAGGGCCCAGCGTGTGCCGATGGTGGTCGAGGCAACCGCCCGCACCAGGGCCCAGCGTGTGCCGATGGTGGTCGAGGCAACCTGCCGCACCAGGGCCCAGCGTGTGCCGATGGTGCTCGAGGCAACCGACCGCACCAGGGCGGAGCGTGTGCCGATGGTGGTCGAGGCAACCGCCCGCACCAGGGCCCAGCGTGTGCCGATGGTGGTCGAGGCAACCGACCGCACCAGGGCCGAGCGTGTGCCGATGGTGCTCGAGGCAAGCTGCCGCACCTGGGCCCAGCGTGTGCCGATGGTGGTCGAGGCAACCGCCCGCACCAGGGCCCAGCGTGTGCCGATGGTGATCGAGGCAACCGACCGCACCAGGGCCCAGCGTGTGCCGATGGTGCTCGAGGCTACCTGCCGCACCAGGGCCCAGCGTGTGCCGATGGTGGTCGAGGCAACCTGCCGCACCAGGGCCCAGCGTGTGCCGATGGTGGTCGAGGCAAGCGCCCGCACCAGGGCCCAGCGTGTGCCGATGGTGGTCGAGGCAACCGACCGCACCAGGGCCCAGCGTGTGCCGATGGTGCTCGAGGCAACCTGCCGCACCAGGGCCCAGCGTGTGCCGATGGTGGTCGAGGCAAGCGCCCGCACCAGGGCCCAGCGTGTGCCGATGGTGCTCGAGGCAACCGACCGCACCAGGGCCGAGCGTGTGCCGATGGTGGTCGAGGCAAGCGCCCGCACCAGGGCCCAGCGTGTGCCGATGGTGATCGAGGCAAGCGCCCGCACCAGGGCCCAGCGTGTGCCGATGGTGGTCGAGGCAAGCGCCCGCACCAGTGCCCAGCGTGTGCCGATGGTGGTCGAGGCAAGCGCCCGCACCAGGGCCCAGGTGTGCCGATGGTGGTCGAGGCAAGCGCCCGCACCAGTGCCCAGCGTGTGCCGATGGTGGTCGAGGCAAGCGCCCGCACCAGGGCCCAGCTTTTGCCGAT
>NW_028323016.1:67500-70000 GCF_047325235.1 Durio zibethinus | reverse complement strand
GATGGTGCTGGGGGTAACCGCCCGGACCAGGGCCCAACGTGTGCCGATGGTGGTCGAGGGAACCGCCCGCACCAGGGCCCAGCGTGTGCCGATGGTGCTGGGGGCAAGCGCCCGCCCCAGGGCCCAGCGTGTGCCGATGGTTATCGGGGCAACCGGCCGCACCAGGGCCCAGGGTCTGCCGATGGTGCTCGAGGCAACCGCCCGCACCAAGGCTCAGCATGTGCCGATTGTGATCGAGGCAACAACCCACACCAGGGCCCAGCTTGTGCCGATGGCGGTCGAGGCAAGTGCCCGTACCGAAGGGCAGCCTATGCCGATGATGGTCGATGCATGTGCCATCACCATGCGTCATCATGTGCCATTGATGGTCGAGGCCTTGGTCGAAGTTCGATTTTGAGCCACGGTGCCCATGCTTGGCTCCAGCATGTGCTGGTGCCGCATTTTTTTCACTCGGGACAGCATCGCCGGAGCATCGCCGGAGCATCGCCGGAGTACCGCCGGAGAACCTGACCGGCGGCATTGGGGTTCCGGCGATTGGGAGGGGGGCCGGGGGGGTGTGCGCACATGATGTGCGATGGGTGCTGGTACTTGGCCTTGTGTTGGCCCCCTATCCCTCATCAAACCTCTGAGAATTCACACCCCCTTAAAGAGCATTTGAGATTTTACAGGTTTGCTACCAGTAGCCGTTAAAGTGTCTGAAATGGGGACACTTTTTTCAAACGGTCACAAAATCTTCTCTACTTCGAGTTTTTAGCTGAATTTTTTTGTGCATGCCAACAAAAATAGAAGGATCATGCCTACAAAATTTGGGGCCAAAAATCCTTATAAAAAAATTTTAAAAAATCCCGAACCGCAAAAAGTTTCGAAAATCATGAAAAATAGAAAACGAGTCATCTTCCAACGAAACTTCACGTGAAGGCTTAGGGGACCATTGTATGAATTTACAAGCCATAAAAATGGCATTGGCACGGCAGAAATTTGAAGATGTGCCTAAACCCACCAGGGCCCAGCGTGTGCCGATGGTGCTCGAGGCAAGCGCCCGCACCAGGGCCCAGCGTGTGCCGACGGTGGTCGAGGCAACCGCCCGCACCAGGGCCGATAGTGTGCCGATGGTGCTCGAGGCAACCTGTCGCACCAGGGCCCAGCGTGTGCCGATGGTGATCGAGGCAACCTGCCGTACCAGGGCCCAGCGTGTGCCGATGCTGGTCGAGGCAAGCGCCCGCACCAGCGCCCAGCGTGTGCCGATGGTGCTCGAGGCAACCGACCGCACCAGGGCCCAGCGTGTGCCGATGGTGCTCGAGGCAACCTGCCGCACCAGGGCCCAGCGTGTGCCGATGGCGCTCGAGGCAAGCTCCCGCACCAGGGCCCAGCGTGTGCCGATGGTGCTCGAGGCAACCTGCCGCACCAGGGCCCAGCGTGTGCGGATGGTGCTCGAGGCAAGCGCCCGCACCAGGGCCCAGCGTGTGCCGATGGTGGTCGAGGCAAGCGCCCGCACCAGGGCCCAGCGTGTGCCGATGGTGGTCGAGGCAACCGCCCGCACCAGGGCCCAGCGTGTGCCGATGGTGGTCGAGGCAACCTGCCGCACCAGGGCCCAGCGTGTGCCGATGGTGGTCGAGGCAACCTGCCGCACCAGGGCCCAGCGTGTGCCGACGGTGCTCGAGGCAACCGACCGCACCAGGGCCGAGCTTGTGCCGAAGGTGGTCGAGGCAAGCACCCGCACCAGGGCCCAGCGTGTGCCGATGGTGGTCGAGGCTGCCGATGATGGTCGAGGCAACCTGCCGCACCAGGGCCCAGCGTGTGCCGATGGTGCTCGAGGCAACCGATCGCACCAGGGCCGAGCGTGTGCCGATGGTGCTCGAGGCAAGCGCCCGCACCAGGGCCCAGCGTGTGCCGATGGTGGTCGAGGCAACCTGCCGCACCAGGGCCCAGCGTGTGCCGATGGTGGTCGAGGCAAGCGCCCGCACCAGGGCCCAGCGTGTGCCGATGGTGGTCGAGGCAAGCGCCCGCACCAGGGCCCAGCGTGTGCCGATGGTGGTCGAGGCAACCTGCCGCACCAGGGCCCAGCGTGTGCCGATGGTGGTCGAGGCAAGCGCCCGCACCAGGGCCCAGCGTGTGCCGATGGTGGTCGAGGCAACCGCCCGCACCAGGGCCCAGCGTGTGCCGATGGTGGTCGAGGCAACCTGCCGCACCAGGGCCCAGCGTGTGCCGATGGTGCTCGAGGCAACCGACCGCACCAGGGCGGAGCGTGTGCCGATGGTGGTCGAGGCAACCGCCCGCACCAGGGCCCAGCGTGTGCCGATGGTGGTCGAGGCAACCGACCGCACCAGGGCCGAGCGTGTGCCGATGGTGCTCGAGGCAAGCTGCCGCACCTGGGCCCAGCGTGTGCCGATGGTGGTCGAGGCAACCGCCCGCACCAGGGCCCAGCGTGTGCCGATGGTGATCGAGGCAACCGACCGCACCAGGGCCCAGCGTGTGCCGATGGTGCTCGAGGCAACCTGCC
>NW_028323016.1:55000-57500 GCF_047325235.1 Durio zibethinus | reverse complement strand
CCCTCACCAAGGCCGAGCGTGTGCCGATGGTGGTCGAGGCAACCGCCTGCACCAAGGCCCAACGTGTGCCGATGGTGGTCGAGGCAAGCGCCCGCACCAAGGCCGAGCGTGTGCCGATGGTGGTCGAGGCAAGCGCCCGCACCAGGGCCCAGCGTGTGCCGATGGTGGTCGAGGCAAGCGCCCTCACCAAGGCCGAGCGTGTGCCGATGGTGGTCGAGGCAACCGGCCGCACCAAGGGCCGGCGTGTGCCGATGGTGTTTGAGGCAACCGCCCGCACCAGGGCCCAGCGTGTGCCGATGGTGCTGGGGGCAAGCGCCCGCACCAGGGCCCAGCGTGTGCCGATGGTGCTGGGGGTAACCGCCCGCACCAGGGCCCAGCGTGTGCCGATGGTGCTGGGGGCAAGCGCCCGCACCAGGGCCCAGCGTGTGCCGATGGTGCTGGGGGTAACCGCCCGGACCAGGGCCCAACGTGTGCCGATGGTGGTCGAGGGAACCGCCCGCACCAGGGCCCAGCGTGTGCCGATGGTGCTGGGGGCAAGCGCCCGCCCCAGGGCCCAGCGTGTGCCGATGGTGCTGGGGGCAAGCGCCCGCCCCAGGGCCCAGCGTGTGCCGATGGTTATCGGGGCAACCGGCCGCACCAGGGCCCAGGGTCTGCCGATGGTGCTCGAGGCAACCGCCCGCACCAAGGCTCAGCATGTGCCGATTGTGATCGAGGCAACAACCCACACCAGGGCCCAGCTTGTGCCGATGGCGGTCGAGGCAAGTGCCCGTACCGAAGGGCAGCCTATGCCGATGATGGTCGATGCATGTGCCATCACCATGCGCCATCATGTGCCATTGATGGTCGAGGCCTTGGCCGAAGTTCGATTTTGAGCCACGGTGCCCATGCTTGGCTCCAGCATGTGCTGGTGCCGCATTTTTTTCACTCGGGACAGCATCACCGGAGCATCGCCGGAGCATCGCCGGAGTACCGCCGGAGAACCTGACCGGCGGCATTGGGGTTCCGGCGATTGGGAGGAGGGCCGGGGGGGTGTGCGCACATGATGTGCGATGGGTGCTGGTACTTGGCCTTGTGTTGGCCCCCTATCCCTCATCAAACCTCTGAGAATTCACACCCCCTTAAAGAGCATTTGAGATTTTACAGGTTTGCTACCAGTAGCCGTTAAAGTGTCTGAAATGGGGACACTTTTTTCAAACGGTCACAAAATCTTCTCTACTTCGAGTTTTTAGCTGAATTTTTTTGTGCATGCCAACAAAAATAGAAGGATCATGCCTACAAAATTTGGGGCCAAAAATCCTTATAAAAAAATTTTAAAAAATCCCGAACCGCAAAAAGTTTCGAAAATCATGAAAAATAGAAAACGAGTCATCTTCCAACGAAACTTCACGTGAAGGCTTAGGGGACCATTGTATGAATTTACAAGCCATAAAAATGGCATTGGCACGGCAGAAATTTGAAGATGTGCCTAAACCCACCAGGGCCCAGCGTGTGCCGATGGTGCTCGAGGCAACCGCCCGCACCAGGGCCCAGCGTGTGCCGATGGTGCTCGAGGCAAGCGCCCGCACCAGGGCCCAGCGTGTGCCGACGGTGGTCGAGGCAACCGCCCGCACCAGGGCCGATAGTGTGCCGATGGTGCTCGAGGCAACCTGTCGCACCAGGGCCCAGCGTGTGCCGATGCTGGTCGAGGCAAGCGCCCGCACCAGCGCCCAGCGTGTGCCGATGGTGCTCGAGGCAACCGACCGCACCAGGGCCCAGCGTGTGCCGATGGTGCTCGAGGCAACCTGCCGCACCAGGGCCCAGCGTGTGCCGATGGCGCTCGAGGCAAGCTCCCGCACCAGGGCCCAGCGTGTGCCGATGGTGCTCGAGGCAACCTGCCGCACCAGGGCCCAGCGTGTGCCGATGGTGCTCGAGGCAACCTGCCGCACCAGGGCCCAGCGTGTGCGGATGGTGCTCGAGGCAAGCGCCCGCACCAGGGCCCAGCGTGTGCCGATGGTGGTCGAGGCAACCGCCCGCACCAGGGCCCAGCGTGTGCCGATGGTGGTCGAGGCAACCTGCCGCACCAGGGCCCAGCGTGTGCCGATGGTGCTCGAGGCAAGCGCCCGCACCAGGGCCCAGCGTGTGCCGACGGTGGTCGAGGCAACCGCCCGCACCAGGGCCGATAGTGTGCCGATGGTGCTCGAGGCAACCTGTCGCACCAGGGCCCAGCGTGTGCCGATGGTGATCGAGGCAACCTGCCGCACCAGGGCCCAGCGTGTGCCGATGGTGCTCGAGGCAAGCGCCCGCACCAGGGCCCAGCGTGTGCCGACGGTGGTCGAGGCAACCGCCCGCACCAGGGCCGATAGTGTGCCGATGGTGCTCGAGGCAACCTGTCGCACCAGGGCCCAGCGTGTGCCGATGGTGATCGAGGCAACCTGCCGCACCAGGGCCCAGCGTGTGCCGATGGTGGTCGAGGCAAGCCCCCGCACCAGTGCCCAGCGTGTGCCGATGGTGGTCGAGGCAA